>NW_024883982.1:0-30685 GCF_019059575.1 Amphibalanus amphitrite | reverse complement strand
TTCCCCTACCCTACCCTCCCCTACCCTACCCTACCCTACTACCTACCCTACTCTACCCTACCCTACTACCCTACCCTACTACCCTACCCTACTACCCTACCCTACTCTACCCTACCTTACCCTTCCCTACCCTACCATACCCTACCCTACTACCCTAACCTACCCTACTATACCCTACCCTACCTAATTCTACCCTACCTAGCTCTACCCTACCCTACGCTACGCTACCCTACCCTACCCTACCTTACCCTACCCTACCCTACCCTACCCTAGTCCCTACCCTACCCTACCCTACTACCCTACCCTACCTTACCCTACCCTACCCTACCCTACCCTACCCTACCCTACACTACACTACCCTAACCTACCCTACCCTACCCTACCCTACCCTACCCTACCCTACCCTACCCTACCCTACCCTACCCTACCCTAACCTACCATACCCTACCCTACCCCTACCCTACCCTACCCTACCCTACCCTACCCTACCCTACCCTACCCCTACCCCTACACTACCCTACACTACACTACCCTACACTACCACCGACAGTCCAAGTTTCAGCTAAATCGGCCCAGAAACGGCTGAGATATTGCAAAAACAAATTTATTGTATTTACTGGCGAATCCCCTTGGCGAGCGGTGCCTTGTGTCGGCCTTCGTTGTCTGATTATTTCACTCAGGTTTTTAAGCGAACAACTGAGACTAAAGCACGAGCGTTTTGCTCGGCGCCGACCGCGGCCCCACCACGTGCACACCGCTGAACCCACACCGTCGAAAATTTAATACGACAAATGAGTGCACGCGATCGACTTGGCGTGAAAATTTCACCCCCGTAGCCCTTACCGTTCCCGAGCAATAGCCTGTTTTTGCCGATTCTAATGCTAACCCTATGGCACACATGAGCACGCGCCACGGGCGCACCCCCGGCCGCATCGTGCCCAAAATTTAATACGACCTGTTGAATGACGTGACCCACGAGTCGTGAAAATTTCACCCTCCTGCAGGAGGGTGCATGCATGCATGCATGAATCGACGGCGCCGCAATAAGCGTTTTTGGGAGTAACCGGCGGGGGACTTTTTAAGATTTATAAATACTAGAGGTACAGGTTCACGCGATAACTGTATGTTTTGATATGTATGATTAACGGATTCATTAGTTTGGGTGTAGAAACTTGCATTTTTATTGGTATTATTTGTGTAGAACTGGGTAACTGCTTTTAATTGAACTGTAAAGTATGATGGTGATGCATGCGAGTTGTTCGAGCCCTTTGTAAGTTAGGATGTTACTCAATGCAACCCTACCCTACCCTACCCTACCCCTACACTACCCTACCCTACTCTACACTACCCTACCCTACCCTACCCTACCCTACCCTACCCTACCCTACCCTACTCCTACACTAACCTACCCTACCCCTACCCCTACCCTACCCTACCCCTACACTACCCTACCCTAACCTACCCTACACTACCCTACCCTACCCCTACACTACCCTACCCCTACACTACACTACCCTAACCTACCCTACCCTACCCTACCCCTACACTACCCTACCCTACCCTAACCTACACTACCCTACCCTACCCTACCCTACAATCCCCTACCCTACCCTACCCTACCCTACCCTACCCTACCCTACAATCCCTACCCTACCCTACCCTACCTTAACCTTACACTACCCTACCCTACCCTACCTTAACCTTACACTACCCTACCCTACCCTACCCTACCCCTACACTATATACCCTACCCTACCCTACCCTACTCTGCCCTACCCTACCCTACCCTACCCTACCCTACAATCCCCTACCCTACCCTACCCTACCCTACAATCCCCTACCCTACCCTACCCTACCCTACCCTACCCTACCCTACCCTACCCTACCCTACCCTACCCTACCCAACCCTACACTACACTACCAAGGACAGTCCAAGTTTCAGCTAAATCGGCCCAGAAACGGCTGAGATATTGCAAAAACAAATTAATTGTATTTACTGGCGAATCCCCTTGGCCAGCGGTGCCTTGTGTCGGCCTTCGTTGTCAAAGGTCAATGACCTGCCGGTATTTCCACTCAGTTTCTTAAGCGAACAACTGAGCCTAAAGCACGTGCCCTCTGCTCGGCACCGGTCGCGATTCTAATGCTAACCCCATGGCGCACATGAGCACGCGCCACGGGCGCACCCCCGGCCGCATCGTGCCCAAAATTTAATACGACCTGTTGAATTACGTGACCCACGAGTGGCAAAAATTTCACCCTCCTGCGTCAATCGACGGCGCCGAAATAGCCGTTTTTGGGCGTCACGCCGTCAGCGTAACCCCGACGGCGGACTTTTTAAGATTTATAATAGTAGACTAGAGGTACAGGTTTACGCGATAACTGTATGTTTTGATTTATGTTATGTTACGGGTGCATTAGTTTGGGTGATTGACTTGTGTTTTTAGTTGTATTATTTGGGTAGATTGTGTAGCTGTTTTTAATTGAACTGTAAGGGATGGTGATAGTTGCGGGGTGTTCAAGTGTTTTGTATGTTGGGCCCTTTTTGAACTCAATCCTACCCCTACCCTACCCCTACCCTACCCCTATCCTACCCTACTCCCTACCCTACCCTACCCTACCCTACCCTACTCTACTCTACTCTACCCTACCTTACCCTACCCTACCCTGCCATACCATACCCTACTCTGCTACCCTAACCTACCCTACCCTACTGCATACCCTACCCTACCCTACTACCCTACCATACCCTACCCTACCCTACCTTACCCTACCCTACCCTACCCTACACTACCCTATCCTAGTCCCTACCCTACTACCCTACCCTACCCTACCCTACCCTACCCTACCCTACCCTACCCTTACACTACCCTACCCTACCCTACCCTTACCCTACACTACCCTAACCTACCCTACCCTACCCTACCATACCCTACCCTATCCTACCCAACCATACCCTACCTTACCCTACCCTACCCCTACACTACCCTACCCTATCCTACCCCTACACTACCCTACCCCTACCATACCCTACACTACCCCTACACTACCCTACCCTACCCTACCCTACCCTACCCTACTCCTACACTACCCTACCCTACCCTACCCTACCATATGTATACCCTACCCTACCCTACCCTACCATTCCCTACCATACCCTACCCTACCCTACCCTACCCTACCCTACCCTACCCTACCCTACCCTACCCTACCCTACCCTTACACTACCCTACCCTACCCTTACCCTACCCTACCCTAACCTACCCTACCCTACCCTACCCTACCCTACCCTACCCCTACACTACCCTACCCTACCCTACCCTAGTCCCTACCCTACCCTACCCCACCCTACCCCACCCTACCCTACCCTACCCTACCCTACCCTACCCTACCCCTACACTACCCTACCCTTCCCTACCCTACCCCTACCCCTACCCTACCCTACCCTACCCTACCCTATCATATACTACCACCGACAGTCCAAGTTTCAGCTAAATCGGCCCAGAAACGGCTGAGATATTGCAAAAACAAATTAATTGTATTTACTGGCGAATCCCCTTGGCGAGCGGTGCCCTGTGTCGGCCTTCGTTGTCAAAGGTCAACGACCTGCCGGCTCTGATGCTTTTCACTCAGTTTTTTAAGCGAACAACTGAGCCTAAAGCACGTGCCCTCTGCTCGGCGCCGGTCGCGATTCTAATGCTAACCCTATGGCGCACATGAGCACGCGCCACGGGTGCACCCCTGGCCGCATCGTGCCCAAAATTTAATACGACCTGTTGAATTACGTGACCCACGAGTCGTGAAAATTTCACCCTCGTGCGTCAATCGACGGCGCTGCAATAGGCGTTTTTGGGAGTAACACCGACTGCGTAACCCCGACGGCGGCGTGGGCGGCGGCGGCGGACTTTTTAAGATTTATAATAGTAGACTAGAGGTACAGGTTTACGCGATAACTGTATGTTTTGATATGTATGATTAACGGATGCATTAGTTTGGGTGTAGAAGCATGCATTTTTATTGGTATGATTTTTGTAGAAGTGGGTAACTGCTTTTAATTGAACTGTAAAGTATGATGGTGATGCATGCGAGTTCTTCCAGCCCTTTGTAAGTTAAGATGTTACTGAACGCAACCCTACCCTACCCTACCCTACCCTACCCTACCCTACCCTACCCCTACACTACACTACCCTACCCTACCATACCCTACCATACCATACCCTACCCTACCCTACCATACCCTACCCTACCCTACCCCTACACTACACTACCCTACCCTACCCTACCTTACCACTACCCTACCCTACCCTACCTACCCTACCCTACCCTACCCTACCCTACCCTACTCCTACCCTACCCTACCCTACCCCACCCTACCTTACCCTACCCTACCTTACCCTACCCTACCCTACCCTACCCTACCCTACCCTACCATACCCTACCCTACCTTTACACTACCCTACCCTACCTTTACACTACCCTACCCTACCCTACCCTACCCTACCCTTACACTACCCTAGCCTACCCTACCCTACCCTTACACTACCCTACCCTACCCTACCCTACCCTACCTTTACACTACCCTACCCTACCTTTACACTACCCTACCCTACCCTACCCTACCCTTACACTACCCTACCCTACCCTACCCTACCCTTACACTACCCTACCCTACCCTACCCTACCCTACCCTACCCTACCCTACTCCTACCCTACCCTACTCCTACACTAACCTACCCTACCCTACCCTACCATACCCTACCCTACCCTTACACTACCCTACCCTATCCTATCCTATCCTATCCTACCCTACCCTACCCTACCCTACCATATCCTACCCTTACACTATACCCTACCCTACCCTACCTTACCCTACCCTACCCTACCTAACTCTACCCTACCTAACTCTACCCTACCCTACCCTACCCTACCCTACCCTACAATCCCCTACAATCCCCTACCCTACCCTACCCTACCCTACAATCCCCTACCCAACCCTACCCTACCCTACCCAACCCTACCCTACCCTACCCTACCCTACCATACCCTACCCTACACTACACTACCACCGACAGTCCAAGTTTCAGGTAAATCGGCCCAGAAACGGCTGAGATATTGCAAAAACAATTAATTGTTTTTACTGGCGAATCCCCTTGGCGAGCGGTGCCTTGTGTCGGCCTTCGTTGGCTCTGATGCTTTTCACTCAGTTTTCTAAGCGAACAACTGAGCCTAAAGCACGTGCCTTCTGCTCGGCACCGGTCGCGGCCCCACCACGTGCACACCGCTGAACCCACACCGTCGAAAATTTAATACGACAAATGAGTGCACGCGCTCGACTTGGCGTGAAAATTTCACCCTCGTAGCCCTCACCGTTTCCGAGCAATAGCCTGTTTAATAAGTGTTTATGCCGATTCTAATGCTAACCCTATGGCGCACATGAGCACGCGCCACGGGCGCACCCCCGGCCGCATCGTGCCCAAAATTTAATACAACCTGTTTTATTACGTGACCCACGAGTTGTGAAAATTTCATCCTCCTGCGTCAATCGACAGCGCCGCAATAAGCGTTTTTGGGAGTAACCCCGACGGCGGCGGCGTGGGCGGCGGCGGACTTTTTAAGATTTATAATAGTAGATTAGCCGGCATGACCAAGGCTACGGCTGTCCCACCTTCGGATGATGTCACTAGTCTCGATTGACGTGGTTGTTGAGCTATGGTCAAGATTCCTTCAGATTATGGCTGCGGGTTAGCGGTTGAATTGTATTCTCTGGGCTGGCAGTGGAATAGCGGACAGCGAAATAGTGAGAACGACGCGATCGTGACATATGCGGCGCAGAGTGACTCCCACGCGCGTTGCGCGCGCTCGGTGCGTATTGTTTTGGTCTGTGTTGTGCGCTGGGCGCTCTCCTTGACAGGTCAAATTACACAAAGATCCATTAATTTTTATTAATTTTAATTTACATAATACCCCTGCCTTACAATTGATCTAAACATTCCTGAAGATAAAACGGTAAGTTTCGCCATACTGATACTGCCTTGTCACACCTATCACAATCAATTCAAATTTGCGCGACAATTATCATTCTTCTGACTTTCAATATTTCAATTTGATTTAGCTAAAATATCACATTTATTATGTATTCGTGATTCGAGGATAAATTTGCATCTAGACAAATCTTTCCATGGCTGTTTTCACCCAGAATAAATTAAGCTATCAGGACGACGGTGAAAACAGGGCGCCTGGGGCGATTTGATCAAGGTTCGTGAAATTTACACGTGACGTTTGGCATATAGAAGGCCCTTAGAGCGGGAGAAGTCCCAAATGTCACGTGACTAATATGCCCTCCGGCGCCCTGTTTTCACCGGCATCCAGCTATCATTGGTCGGATCCCTCTTTTGCGCCATGGGCCCAAAATTGAATAAAAACCACACCATACTGTCACAAACCATGTATCAACCTAGAAAATTGTTCGTACAATCATTTAATGCTTTAAAAAGATCAGGTACAATATATGCAGGAATATAAAACCTATTCTAACCTGACCTAACCCTACCTACTAACCTCAATTTTAGGCATTTATCGATCTTGTGAGTGCTCAAGCTGGGGCAATTGGCAAATATTTACTTTAGGTCTGCAAAACTTTTTTAACAAGAAAATGCACATTCCTACTTTCTTTGATGTCCTGAATTCAGATATGTTGTTAAAGTGCATCAAAAATGTAAAAAAGATAGGTACCAAAAATTCAGCACATCACACCCCACACTGCAAACATACACCCCGAAAGAAAACCGTGCCTGCAACGAAAAGGAAGCATAAAACGGGGTGCCCTTTTGAAGAAAAAATTATGTTGATATTCATTTGATTTTCGATGTTATGCAAATGACGTTATAATGCCAAAATAAAAGAATGTGACATAAAAAAGAAAAACTATCTCTGGCTATCTCAACTCAAAACTAACGTTAAGGTGAGATGGTCACTTTAATGTGAAAATAGTACATACCTATTATAGGCTACAGTTACCTATGCTTGGATATATTTAATAAACATGCATTTTTCTTATTTTTAGATAATGGACAGCTCAAATAATCTGAGCGATGTCTTCCTGCAGTATAGTGCATACATGGAAGATGAACAAAGCCTAAGAGAGGTAAGCATTTTGACAATTTTTTTCATGATACCTTCTTCAACTAGGGCCTTACTGCTACATGCTCTCAGCTGGAAAAATAACAATGTCTTGCTAATACTATTGCTCAGTTTGAGTTGAGAGAACATTTTAACAAGGACTGTTGTTTAAAATCTCAGTTGAGCTGCTGGGTGCTAGAAGTGAAATTAATAGCATTGACTGCATCTGATACCGTATAGGTATACATATCTAATTAAATATGTTGTTGTTGAGCTGGGACGGATTCATTTGGTAAAAGATTGTTCAAACACCATACTTGTGCTGGCACTGCTGGCAGAAAATGTGCTTTTTAATCAACTCTTCAATTGGTTTCCTGTTTGAAGTTTGATCATTCGGCTGCTGCAGTTAGACCGACTGCATCACCTGTTGTGCCTGTGTTTGTCAGGAGATCCGCTCTCAGGTCCGTGAGCTGGAGCAGACGGCCCGGGAGATGACCACACTGCTGCAGTCGGTTCACCAGCAGGACGGCATTCAGAACAGTGAGTCGCCGGCTGCTGGCTACTGAGAGACGGCACTGTTTAACAGACCCTACTGTCCTCTATTTATTATGAATCCTGGACATTGGAAATTCCCAATTGACGCTTCTCAAACTGCCCAATGAATATCGTTCACAAGGATTCATCATTTCACTCCCATATAATATTCTTAGTCTTGATTTTTTTAGTGTTTGGTGTTTGTTTGTGTTCATATTTTTTAGTTTTTTTTTCTGAATGAGGGACACTCGGGACACCCTACGACCTACTTTGCAATTGTACTTTGGCTAACCAATGGTATGTTTTTGTTACCGATTTCACGATTGTGTTTATGTAGGTAATGCCTGTGTGAGGTTACCAAAATGATTGTTTGGCGTTTTCCAGTTCCTGCCATATGTGAGAAAGCCAAGGGCTTGTACCCGACAATAAAGGAGCATTATGCTGCTCTCTCGAAGAAGGTACCGAAGGACCAGTATTACAGGTGAGCAACTAAATTACAAGTGCATTTGCAAGCAAGTCAATTAGCGCTAGGCTGACCGAATCGTATTGCAAGCTTCCTCGTATTGCTTGGTATCTCTCTTTTTTAAAAATATTTTTGTTGCCCGACCCGGGCTTTTTTCGTTAGTAGCACACATTCATACAGGGTTAGTACACTATATACACGGCAGTGGTACGAAGCGTTTTCGGCACCCGCTACGCTGGACAGCCTTGACCGCACGCTTCCTGTCACGCACCCCAGGTGGCACCGCACTGGTGCGCACGCTGGGGCTATCCCGATTTCTCGGGCCCGGCAGGTCAGCGGGCTGCTCCGGGACATGCAGCGAGGCCGTGCCCTCGGGACATGTCACCGGACCGAAGGATCTGTTTAAAGGCGGATCAGGCCCGTGTACCTGCGGCCGGGGGCGCTGGCTGGCACAGCGGTAATCCCCACGACCGAGCGAACACTCCCCAGTTACTGCCATCTCCTGGGTAGGAGCCGGCCGAGGAAAATGCTGCCAGAGGTCAGCTTTGATCCAAGGACCTCCCACACCTAGCGTGAACGCACTTGCCAACTGCGCCTCAAGGGTGGTCATTGCTTGGTATCTCGTCGGTATGCCTAATATGTTATATTTAGTTGGTTACCTTTGATGGTGTATGGGGATCTCTTATAATCAATTTGCGTTCAGCCAGCATCCATCGTGTTGTGATAAGTGTTGATGCAACTTACCGCAGTCCTTTCCGGTTTATTACATGAAGTACCTATGTACAGCCCACCGCTAAAGTAATGTAGGGTTTTACCAATCTCAACGGTTGGCTTTGACTGGCGATTGTTTAATGCGGAGTGATCGAAAAGAAGATGTCAATAGCTGAAGTTGCAGCTGCAAGGGTGACGATACATATAAGCTACATTCAAAGTTTCATTGTAGTCTGGCTAATCGCTCCTAAGCTTCAGAAGCAGAACATACCCATGACTGAAACCCCACATTACTTCTGCTGTGGACTGTACATCTAACTATGGCTATAACAATAGAAGAAACTGGGTTGAATATTATGTCGTTCAATGTAAGGACGACAAAACGAAATAAACAATTCCTGTTGAGAAATTTGTGCCCATAAACCTTTAAAACACTGCACCAGATTATCTCTAGCGTCTCATTTGACCGAATTGCCCGCCGGTCCCGCCCGGGTGTGCTCGCCTGTGTGACGCTGCGCCGTCCGACAGGTTCCACGACCACTGGCGGTTCGTCACGCAGCGAATGGCGTTTGTGGCGGCGCTGCTCGTCTATCTGGAGACGGAGCAGCTGGCCACGCAGCAGATGGTAGCCGACGCCATTGGAGGTGGGTGCGCTAGTCTCATCTGCGCTAGTGCCACCAGGCCTCCGTTTGATCCGTCCGGTCCGTCTTGGCTGACATCCAGGCATTTGTCGACCAGCCGGGCGGCACCGTCCTGGCCGCTCCCAAGCGACCGGGCGCCACCATCCCAAACCCTTCACAACCGACCGGGCGCCACCCACCATCCCAAACCCTCCACAACCGACCGGGCGCCACCATCCCAAACCCGCACAACCGACCAGGCGGTATCGTCCCGGCTACCTCCCAACCGACAGGCCCACACCATCCGGCCGTTTTTCGCCATCGTACAGTTCCACTTTGTCTCCCATCCTCGCAATCGAGCGTATCGCGACAATGCCGGCCCGACGCTGTCCGGGCCGCCCACCTTATAACAGCCGATCGTCGCCCCCCAGAAAGGACGTGGGTTAATTTGTCCCACCTGAATGTTATACGTCTACAGCTTCGACTGTGGGCTTCTTTAGTCGAAGCTGAAATTAGCTGACTTCACGTTTGGCGCCTATCATATTTTGCAAAGTGTTGACATCTCAAAAGTCAGCTATTTCAGTTCTGAACTTAATGCGCAGTCATACGCGATCGGAGGTTTCTTCCTCCCCATTTCTATAAATGGGCCATATGCCCATATTAAAATCCAGACATTTGGGAGACTAGCATCCATTTATAGATTTCATCACGAGTTGCTTTTCATTCATAATTTCCTTTGAATCGTCTCGTGTACTCTGCAGTTGCTCTCAACAAGGAGGATGGTTTCATTCTGGACCTTGAAGATTACCTGGCCGGACTACTTATGTTGTCTTCAGAACTGGTACGCATGCTAGGCATTAAATGCTGCTTATCGGTTATGTTTGTACTTTATTGAATCAAGTTCGCATTGCGTATTGAAAATGAACAAAGCAACACTAGTCTATTGAAGCCACACACTGCTGTTCTCGCAAATACCTTTCAACCCAAATGGTTGACCAAGTTATCGAGAGCCCTTTGGTATTGTGGGTTTCGCTATAATGGCTACGTTTTTTTTTTTTGCGGTTTCGGCTCCGTATTTCTTCATACAATTCTTTATTCTCATATCTGCTGCTGTCTCCGTATGGCTGCCGTCACGATAGATAACCGTTCGTTATGTGTTTCAGTCGCGGTTCGTGGTGAACAGCGTCACGGCGGGCGACTACCTGCGCCCGTTCCGGGTGGCGCAGTTCCTCAGCGAGCTCAGCGCCGGCTTCAGACTGCTCAACCTGAAAAACGACAACCTGCGCAAGCGCTTCGACGGCCTCAAGTACGACCTGAAGAAGGTGGAGGAGGTGGTGTACGACCTGTCGATCCGCGGGCTGAAGCCAAAGCAGGAGACGTAGCCGCTGGCGGTGCGGACGCGGGCGTCCTCCAGTCAGGGGGGAGCGTCTCCACTAGCGTCGTGGGTGGGAACCAGTCACGGCGGGGTCTGTGATCTTTTGATAATGTTCTGTCATAGGTGCGTTGCGCGGATCGGATGTCGCCTTGCTTTGTTGGGTTCTTGTTTTAGTGGTTTGTGATGATCTGATCTGTCAGTTCAGTGGTGTCTCGGGAAGAGGCACGCGATGTGTCAGTTGAGTTGCATCATTTCAGCGTGGAAATGGCATGACTTTGAATAGAGTAGTTACCCATGGACATTATACAGTAGGGAATTATTGCCATGTGCACATCTTTGCATTAAATACATAAGGGATCTATCTTTGAGTTTAAAGGTAGTGTGCCACCTTTGAAAGATTTCCCATTTTATTTTTCCTAGGATAAGAAGCTTCTGTTTTTACCTAATATCGCAAAAAAATCAAAAATGGGCCTGGAATAGTGCCTTTTTCGCCTAAAAGTTTTTCGGTTTTTAGATATGTATAACAACTGTAGTGGGCTCACCTGCAAACAGGCGTCGGGCAACAATCGCGAATGCGGCGCACTTGTGACAATAAGCAAAGGTCATTATAGTGTTACGACCATAATATCTATGGTTACGACCATACGACGTACGGGAATGAGTTATCAGCTGTCTAATCGTAGACAACACAATGTCGAGCCTTAAACTGTAAGCCCGTATTGTATTGTTTCTTTTATTTGGCTGTCGAACATTATTTATGGTTTGAAATATGATTTTATGTAAAATAATTGATATGAAAAAGCCGTCTTATAAGTTATGACCCCATTTCACCACACGCAAGTGGCAGAAATGACAATGATCAGCTGACGCATTTTTCTTGGCCGAAGTCAGAGCGCGCGGCCCGACGCACCACGCGTATTTGGAAATTCCGACCTCGACGAGCATCAGAAGCCACCTAACAGGCGTGTTCGAAACCGCAGGAGATGATGATGAACGGGTTTATCGAAACTTGATTGGATGAGCATATCGGTAATAGCGATTTCAGTGTGT
Organism: Amphibalanus amphitrite; assembly: GCF_019059575.1. Lineage (NCBI taxonomy): Eukaryota > Metazoa > Arthropoda > Thecostraca > Balanomorpha > Balanidae > Amphibalanus > Amphibalanus amphitrite. Next base: position 18,816 of record NW_024883982.1, on the reverse strand, counting down.
GCATTTATTGTTCATAGTGGTGTGAAATGTGGTTGGGGTACGACCGACAACCCGTCGGGGCGAATTTCGCACTGGGGTACTCAAAATTTGAAGAATTTAAGACGTTTCCATGAGTTTTGAAGGTATGGATAAGTTCTAAAAATCCGGTTCTCCTTATCTGGGCCATTAACTCCATACGGTCCAAGAAAGCTGGCACACTACCTTTAATTGTTTCTTTTTTTTATGGCTCCAACTCATCAAACGGGATATTCATATGCAAGGGCACTTGAGAAACGTAAACAGCTTAATTTTTCAATACAGAGAAAGAATGCGTTTCCTGTTGGATACCTGAACTGGTTTCAAATCGTTCTGCAGTGATTTAAGGCACCTGACTCGGCAACACTAGTGCCCGAGAAAAATGCGGTTGAGATCCGCGGCGGGCACCGCTAAGTCTGTGCACCTGCAGTCGAGTCCCTGCTCCAGAGGTGCTCTGATTAATGGGGCGCTCTGCTCTGCGGCGCTAAGTCGGATCTGGGTGGCGGCGGTCCCTGCCACCACAGCACCGGGCCGGGCGCGATTAGCGTCTGTTTGATGCCGACCGCTGCCCTTGGAGAGAGCGGCTGCTGTGAATGTCCCCCGACACTGGACCGGTCTATTCAAACGCGGTTCTGGTCAGACACCTGTTGAAACAGTTTATCATCAAGAAGTATTTTGTATTTGGTGTGTACCAACAAATTCATGGCATGTGGCCTTCGCATCATTTTATTTTAGCCTCTGCTTTCTGTAACGCTCAGCGCCAGTGCAGAGGCTATTTTAGCTTTTATAAGCGCAGCATTTTCGAAGTGCAGGACACTACGAAGAGATATGCGCTGGATATACACAATACACATGTGGCCTTGTAATTAAGCTTTGAACATAAAACTCTCCAGGTTATTCAATAGTAATCTCATTGAATGAGTCAACAACGATAAATGGGTAGTTGTCCCGACCAGCGGGTCTGTAACAATGTGCCCCGTCGCCCGCCAGCGGGCGTGCTCCGTTCCCGGGAAGCCCGTCCCGGTGTCCCTCCCATCCCCTGGCTCTCAGCCTAGTGGCAGTCACAGAACACGCAGCGGTGGTCCCTGGCCAGGAACGTGCAGCTGCTCTTGGGGCACTCCTTGACCTGGTCCCGTCGGCACTGGTACCGCTTGCTGGTGGCTGCGGGCGGACAGATAACAGTGGGTCAGTCGGATAGGCTGACATTGACCGTCATACAGCCGGCACGATCGCAGCCTTCTAATGAGCTGCCTTGTTGTTTCATGCTTTTTTCGGTTGCCCAAATATGATAGGTATAGGTAGATCAGACAACACACGTCGTGGTCAGTTACCGAGCAGCGATCAGAAAAAGACCCATTCTCTTGAACTCCAAATGGCGATAGGTATCCCAAACTTGAACGTGCGGGCGAATTCAAATGCTCCGTTATTATCAACTTTTCATCATAAAGAACTGAATTGAAATGCTTTCAGTAGTTTGAGTTTGTTGTGGTCTTATTCCTGTAATAATGATATCAAGTGTTCCCACTCGATTGTCTTTTTATTCCTATAGATGGCATTTACAGCTTGTTTAGCGCTCAGTCAAAGTTTTGAAAATTGATTCTTTTAGAATGCGTTGTTGAACCCATTGAAGCATCCAGTTTTTGATCGGCAGGTGTTACCGTGATTGTCTATAGGTATTGAAATAAACATTGTTCTTTGATGGTTTCAGAAAACGCGGGTCAGGAGCTTTAAATTCTGATTTACGGTTATCACCTGAGGCATCTCCTCGATTCTCTCATCTTGCTCGGGCGCTTTTGCCGCCAAGTTTTTCCAGCATGCTTATCGCTATCATGGTGCAAGTAATTATACTTACGGAAGATGGGCTTGGGCGGCGGGCAGGTGTAGGAGAGACAGTCGGCCTTGCCGTTGATGCAGTTGCACTTGAAGCAGAAGCGCCGGTCGAGCAGATACCAGAAGGTGCCGTGCACGCAGTTCTCGATGTTGCCTTTGGCGCAGACGATGTAGCCCGGGCGGCGCTGCTTCAGGGCCTTGGGCCTCAGGTCGGGCACGTAGCCGGTGGGACAGCCGACCCTCTCGGGCCACTCCTCCTGACCCGGAACCAGCCGGGCTGTCGCAGGTCAAGGAATGGGTCAATGGAGGTCACCGACTGGTATCCAGAGTCATCGCTTTTCGGCATGGCCTACCTATCTCGCCAGCTTTAAAGTCACGGCACCAATTTATCATGACATTTTTCACTGTCTGAAGCCTTTAGATGTCGAGAAGAGTGCCGACTGATTGTTGTTGATTGAGGTTATCAAGCAAGGAATATCACTTCCAGCAATCCATAAATATGAGCGGTCTCCCGATGTCGGCTGGGTCGGTACTCACCGGGCTTTCCGTGCTTGGCGCCGTCCGCGACCAGCACGGAGGCAGCCAGCAGCGCCGCCAGCAGCGCCACGGGGATCAGAGCACGGGGAGACATTGTTGCAGAGTGTGCCCGCACCGGCGCCGCCGCGGCTTATATGCAGAGCCGGTCCGGTGCCGACTCCGGCCGGCCGCCGCTCATGGGCGGGGGAGGACGCTGCAGCGGCGGGCGGGCGGGCAGTGCGGCCTCCCGGGACACACCGGCAGATCTGGGTGCGGCTGCGCTTCTCCGTCGTTCGCTCGACTGACCACCGGCTGCGGTTCGCGGCCGCGACGGGAACCGACGTGACGCCATTGAACATCGTCCGGTCATGTTCGCGTCGTGTCGCGAAGTTTTGTCGCACCGGCAGACGTGTTGTTCCTCACCAGAATACCAGTGGTTTGTATTCGCCCTGTTTTGGACAGTAATGAAGACCTCGTTTTTATTTCACTTGGGCTGGGGGGATCCAGAGCGTCGTAAGCCTCGTCGTAGCTGCGACGTGTCGCAAGTTGTGTAGTAAGTCGTTTTTGAAGGGATCAATCGATGAGTAGCGTTACTTAAGTAGTAAAGTCTATCGCAAATAGCCTGATTTGCGACACAACTTACGAATTTGAAATAGCAGTCGTAAGTTGTGTCGCAAGTTGACCTTGCCTTGAGGAAGAGGTCACAGGTCACAGGTCATTCGGGTCACGGTCACGAAATTTACATGGTAGGTGTAAAATTGTTTAAACTTTAGATCCTGAAAATTTGGTTGCAATCCGTTGACGCTAACGCGAGTTATAGAGCTTGAACTGACGGGTCGTCTATGAGGCCTCAATCCGTGCCAGCGGGAGTGTTGAAAATGGTGCATAATATGTTATATTCACATTTATTGCGTATTCGGGGATATGAAGTAGCCTAACACCATCCCAGCAACTACTGGCGAATCCAGAAAGGCGGTCTTGGACGTTGCAAGGGGCATCCCCCAAAATATTCTCCCAATTCCAAAAACGACGTGTCCCAGCTGACCTCGATGACCTCCAATGAGCTCTGTGATGACCCCAAGTTGACCTTTTTTGACCTGACCTGTCCCAGATGACCTCCGTGACATCCTTTTGAGCTCTCTGATGACTCCAAGCTGACCTATGTGACCTGACGTGTCCCAGATGACCCCATGACCTCCAATAGAGCTATGTGATGACCCCAACATGACCTTTGTGACCTGACGTGTCCCAGATGACCTCCGTGACCTCCAATTGAGCTCTCTGATGACTCTAAGCTGACCTCTGTGACCTGACGTGTCCCAGATGACCTCCATTTGAGCTCATGTGATGACCCCAACTTGACCTCTGTGACCTGGCGTGTCCCATATGACCTCTGTAACCTCTAAGTGACCTCTATGATGACCCCAAGCTAACCTCTGTGACCTGACGTGTCCCAGATGACCCTCATGACCTCCAATAGAGCTCTGTGATGACCCCAAGTTGACCTCTGTTACCTGACGTGTCCCAGATGACCTCCGTGACCTCCAATTGAGCTCTCTAATGACTCTAAGCTGACCTCTGTGACCTGACGTGTCCCAGATGACCTCCAATTGAGCTCTCTGATGACCTTTAGTTGACCTCTGTGACCTGACGTGTCCCATATGACCTCTGTGACCTCTAAGTGACCTCTCTGATGGCACCCAGCTGACCTCTGTGACCTGACGTGTCCCAGATGGCCCCAATGACCTTCAATTGAGCTCTGTGATGACCCCAAGTTGACCTCTGTGACTTGATGTGTCCCAGATGACCTCCGTGACCTCCAATTGAGCTCTGTGATGACCCTAGGTTGACCTCTGTGACCTGACGTGCCCCCAAGTTGCCCTCTGTGACCTGACGTGTCTCACTTCTCAGATTACCTCCGTGGTCTCCAATTGAGCTCTGTGATGACCCCAAGTTGACATCTGTGACCTGACGTGTCCCAGATGACCTCTGTAACCTCCAATTGTGACCTCCATCTACAAATTTCTTACCTCTCTGTGACCTCAAACTCTCGGAACTCATTTCTTCTAAAGCATCGATTCTAGATGCCCTATAGCCACGAATCTCCTGTGATCGATCCCAAATTTTATGGCAAATCACGTGAGCGTTAGCAACCACAAGTCACCCAGTTAATACAAAGCTTCAGAATCAGAGAACATGCTTGACCTTGCTGTCTCATAAGCTCGCAAACCAGAAAGGCGAATGTTCCTTTATGCGTGATAGAGTTTTCGACCTTACTGACGTTTACTACGGGATCAGCTGATCGTGTAGCCTTTTAAATTCTCGAGTAAAGCGGGTATTTAAACCTCGTCGCAGCTACGTTCTGTCGTATCCTCCGACAAACCCCTCTTTCCTCAACATCCCTCCTTTTCCGCTACGACACAACTTGCGACGGCATATGTGTCGTAACTTGCGACGTGTCGTAGATGGACTTGCGACGCCCTGGATCCCCCCGGCCTTGATCTTTTTCAGGGAGTGGCAGATGTTTTGGTACCTACTGGATATCTCGTGGTGGTAACATAACAATGATCAGGTTATTCGGACGTTGTGCCGCGAAAGTTAGTCCTAAGATTACCTCGGGCCAGGTATAAGGCACCAAATGAAGCATAAGGTGGTCATTTGGAATGGCTTGCAATTTGCATGTGTTGGCAGTTGTGAACAGGGTATATTGAATTAGGTTGCGAATGCATTCCCATCCATTTGCAACAATTGCACCCATCCATTTGCAGCTTGGTCTGCAGCATGAATGTCAGCGCGTGGCTGACGGAACTGCTGTCTCTGCTCAGCACAGCCCTCAGTTATTGGCACATGCATCAATTTCGCCCCATCTTCCACGACTGATTATCGGTCGGTTACAACAAATCTGTGCTTTCCGGCACGAGCTTACACGTGTACCTACTGCGAAAACACGCCGTTTTCCTGCTCAGCTTCGAATTGTCCCCTGCTGATCTGAATAAGTGAACACTCTGGGAGTGTTTTTACTGAGTGGATGTGTCCTAGAGATAATAATAGCTAAACGAAATGTTGTTGGACATTTCGAGTTACGGTAATATTATATAGGAAATGTTTCGTGTCTATTGACGTACAACCCAGGAAGGATTTTATGTGAATAACCCGCGCCGTGCTGGTGGCCTGAACTTTCCGCCGAGTGCTGGGGGGGGGGGGGGGGGGCGTTTTCACGCCCCCCCGTCTAACTCGGCTCCTGGGCCACGTAGCGACACGCGGTAAGCGGCAATCGAAAGAGCGTCAAAAATAAGGACGAAAACACTTCGGTCATTTTTTGGGTCAGGTCAAAGGTCAGGTCACCAGAGGTCACCAAAGGTAAAATGTTGACTATTTCAACATTTTGGAAACTGCCAACGGCTATCTCGGGAACCGATAGAGCTACAGCGCCGCGGAAAAGCGCATTCGATAGCCCTTTTACAGACCTTTCTGAGTAATGTTCTCAGATTTGACCTCAGGTCAACGGTTTAGCCTCCAGAGGGCAAAAACTCCAAAAATAGCCGTTTTTACGAAAAACGTTTTTTCGTCAATAACTTTTGACTCATAAGCGCCATGACATTACTTTTGCCAGCATCGTGTTCCTCTCGTCGAGACGCGTCGAATGAACTATTCGTTGACCTTGAAAGGTCATTTTGAAAATATGACCTCAGGTCAAGGTCATGACCTGACCGAAAAGGGTCATGTTGCATATCAGTCGATCCGTATCGTCGAGCTGAACACATCTGACGTGTTTTCACCGCTCTAGCACGTCTCTATCAAAAGTTATAGCCAAAAAACTGCTGGCGACCTGAGATGACCTCAGGGGCACACAGAGGGGTCACAGGTGCATTTTTCCTATTCAGTGTGTCATGTTTACCTATGAACCGATGTTTGAGAGCGTTTTGAACGATATTCGTCCAAAAGAGGCGCATTTCAATTTTCTCCCATTGACTTATAATGGAGAGGTCGCAAAATTGACCTGACCTTAGGTCACAGATATCAAAAATCCGAGATATACATTTTATACATACTGTTACTCATATCAATCGCTGAAAGTTTCAAAGTGATCGTTCAGTCGGTGTAGCTATAGCGAGCCTTTGAACTTTTTCTGAGGTAAGGTCACTTGACGTGACCTGGTGACCTGACCTTGAACGGCCTAGGTCTGAAATTTTCACAAAATGTGCGGAAATGATGTAGGAACACGTGTACCAAAAACGGCGTATTCGCGAAAAACCTGAGGGGGGGGGGGCGTAAAAACGCCCCCCCCCCCCAGCACGGCGCGGGATAATTCGTTGTAGCGCTGTAATCGGCGTGCTAAACGGGGATTATTTCTCACGTTCAAAGGTTCAACATTCTTCACCTGTCTCATCTCTCAATGTTTCATGCTGAACATGTATTATGTAGTCACGAAACCTTTCAAAAAGTGTTTTCACCACAATTTTATCAGCATATATCATAACTCTTCTTCACTCTCAGTTTTATACACCTCAGCTTGAAAGCAGAGAACTTGCTATTTATGTTTCTGGCTTTGGTCTTTCTTTCGAGCACGGGACTGTGGACAGTGCTCGATGGGCTCGATGTTCACATTCAGAGTGATGGTTGATCTAAAAGTTATTGACCACCATTGACATTTACTTTTTAACAGTTAAAAAAAAATCACCCTGTACATAATTACCACCGGAAGTTTTTGTGCAATGAGTGCACCTAAAGTAATCTTGAGTGCACCAGCCCATGAGGACGTTTGACATTGTTGAGTTTAGGTTGTTTTTTTACCCGGTTTATTTGCGAATGGTATATATTAAAAGGATGTATACATATAACCAGGGGACCGGGAACTACTTTCAGACTGGGGGGGAGGGGGCACGCTATAATAGAGATCAACCTCGGGTACCCCCGAATCTAGTTTTCTCACCGGTCTTAGGCCACTTATTTTTCATCCCCTGGCTTTTTCAACAAAAAAAATAAATAAACAAAACATTTGCAGAAAAGTGCGGTATTCCGTCTCAAAGTTGTGGGGGCATCGCCCCCACGACCCCCGACTTGGGGGGATGCAAGTTGCCCCCACTGCCCCTCCCCCCGGTGCCCTTCCCCCGGTTTCCGCGCCTGTGCATATGACTAATGTGAAATGCCTACTCGAGTACTCATTCTATCACAGACCTATACAAAGTGAGAGGCCTGTGCAGTACGCTGTTACTAATCCAATCGTGCGAAGGATGGCGACATCAGATAAACGTGGGTATTGTTTTGTGCACCGTATACCTAACTAGTCATGCTACAGTACCTACCGATAATTCACTATGGACTTTATCGAAGGCCAGAAACTCCAGAGCTGTATATTTCTCGATCATTTAGGTTTGAGGTAGAAGCATTGCTTTTCATGTTCATACCAAATTTACCAATTTTAAGCAAGCAATTAATTTTAGATGCCTATGACATCACGTACCTACCTATATTTAATATTTATTTCAGTATTGCGCTACCAATCTTGATCCTTTTTATGAATCCTATGCTCTGTGGCTATGCTGGATCCTAATGGGCTCCGTGCCGAGCATGTTATTCGTGTTCGACCGCACTCACATTATTTATCATGGTACGAGTCAGCTTTTCTAAACCGCGTTTTTCCTTCTGACAGATTTGTGAGTTCACTTTCTAATCTTTTTCATTTGGTGGTAATATTTTAGATCTTCGAGGCAACACCTTATCACCAATTGGAGCTCAGTTATTTTATTTTCTGGTCTTTCCAAATGGATGATGAAATATCCTCTGCTTTTTCCTCATTCTATCACGTCAATCCATGCCTCTTTGCGCCCCCTTTTTCGGGAATCGCTACTTCCACGTCAGGGATTATCTGGAGTCGCCGGGTGGCACACCACACATTGGACACGATGCACCCACAACATTGGTGCCTTCAATGGTACTGCGGTTTTCAGTCGAACCGCCGTATTGTTGCTAGCTTGATTGTGTTATTGGCCAGTGCAGTGTAAGATGAATGGAGCATGGACGCCGAGGGCCGAGTCGTCCGTTTTCAGGGGCCACACAACGTGCAGGATGCACCGCTGACTGATAGCATTTGACTGGTCCCGGGGCCGTCGCCGTTTCTCCCTGCAGTGTGGCAACATCACTGCTTCCTATCTGCCCTTCCCCCGCCCCTTCCCGTGTTCCCCGCCCTGCCTGGGTGTCAGTGGTGTCTAGAGGAGGGCCTGAGATGTTGATCAAAGTCAGCGGCCAGAGCTGAGTGATTGCACCGTTCGGTGTCGTTGGATGAAGACTGCTGGCAGCGATTCTATGGGATCGGTAAATAGAAACCCTGCGCAGTTTCTCAAAGCCTGTAGCACTTCCTCAGACCCCAGGTGCCACCCGAGGGGTACTCTGTGGCGCGCTGTGTCGGTCGAGCCGGCGCCGATAAGCCGCACCTATTAGCTGTAGGCCGGGAAGAGTTATCGCCGATGGACCTCCAGGCACCGGTCTCCGCCTCTCAGTCTGTGAGGTGACCCGCCGGTACACCGTCCGATACATATCGGCGTCCGTCCACCTGGTCCCAGTGACGCACGAGCCGACAGAGCGGTCACCCGTGGCGGCGGGCCATTCGTACAGGGAAGGCACCTCGCTGGGCCATCCGTGCAGTGACGGCACCCTGGGAGACTCCGTCTCGCCCCGCCTGATTTGCATCCACTGTCGGATTACACGGTACCAAAGTGCTTTCACAGGCGTGTCTGAGTGAACCCTGAAAACCAATATCGAGTCTGGGTAGATGAGAAGTTGTATATAATAAGCAGCGCACGCAGGCATTTTGTCCAAGTATGGAACACGATAGATACGACACTTGGCTCAGGTAGTTACGGGTACGAGCTAGCTCACCCTATCCGCGGTACAGTTGCATTCACAAGATCAATCAGTAGCTCTGTGTAGTAACTGTGTAGTAACTGTGCTGGTGCACTCTCTTGCGTCGTTAAACGCTCAAGTAATCGACGCTCCTTTCATGACGTCTGCAATTCTAAGAAAAGTTCACCGTAGGAAGATAGATTGCACAATGCATCTTACGACTATCGGTACTTAATCTCCCGATAACAGCTAAACCCACACTGTTTTATGTTCTGCCTCATGAATAATCAGCGGTCGCTAACAAATGCGACCGCTAACAAACAAATGTTCTTTCGAGTTAAATACAAAATGGGCGATGCCATTGTATTTATGCAAACCCGTTCATATTTTATATACAAGCACCATCCCGTTCAATAACAACGTTGAATTGATAATTTGCTCGCACCTTTTTTTTAGCTAGACTGTGACATGCGTACCTACCTACCTAAATAGTTTACCATTGGACTTAACATCTAGAACGCCCGAGTCTAATGTAATTGCATCATTTGTGTATGCTTAAATACTATTAAATGAAAATTTATTTATGCATGCGACACGCTAAATATGTATATCCTAACCGCAAATGCGATTTTGAGTTATTCGTTTCGGTATGTTTTATGCGTGGAAAAATGCTGTTGGTTACGTGGAGTCAGTAGGCTTCCCCTCCTACATCCCCTGTAGATTCTATCCATTTGGGTGTCGTGCGTGTGAAAAATTTGTGCGTAGAACATCAAAAGGGCTCAGCCTTATTTAGAACCGAGTTATGGACGCATCCAACCTGTCTAGATGCCTACATAGATGTGCAGGCAGTGTACACACGCACTCTTATACAATACAAGCTTAGGTAACATTCTTGCGTGATCTGCGTGATTGCAATGATCTCGCCTGAACAGCGCCGTGAGACGCCGACTCTAAAAACTATCACACAATCGCTCTGTTGGTTTCCTAAGCTCCAATTACTTTCCAGTTACAAAGCGGCAACAGTGACGTCAAATCCCTACCGCTCAGCGATTTAACCACATTTAAGTTTGGGATTAAGGACTTCTTGCCATATTTGTGTTCCGAGCATGCGGCCACTGGACCGTGTAGCGCTTTTTCTCGGTTACGGTGTGAATTTTTGCGAGCGGTATCTGTGTGTCGCCGGGCGGCTGCGGCCGTCAGATCTGTCCGCGCTCTGTCTGTCTGCGGTCCGGCGGCCGGCCGGCCGCCCACACCGCGTTGCGACAGAGGTCTGGCCGGCTTGCGGCGTCTTGATCTGGCTTACCGGACGCTGTCAGCCACGTGTGAGCGGTGCGCCGGCGGAGAGTCGGGGACACTCCCCGGGGAACCAGTGGACGGAGATGTGCTCCCCTCCCCGCCGATTGACAGGCGCGGTTCGTCGAACTGCGACCGTCGTGCGAGGAACTGAATAGAGGCCGACGCGGAGTTGCGTCATCCCAGCCGGAGTGCGTGCCATCAGTCAGACGGAGAGGGGAAGGAGAGGGCTGCCACCTCAACCGTGTGCCGGCCCCTATCCGAGGCTGCCTGTGGCATTGAACTCAATCGCCGACGGTATATGCAGAGGCGATGTCCTTTATAGTGTCTAAATAGCTGACGGATGGCTTGGAGGCAGACCACCGTTCAGTGCGATCGTTTCCACCTTACGCTGGTTTCCGCAGGGCTCTGCAAGCTTTTGGCGTTTGCAAGCTGCAAACAATTGGCGACATCCGGGTGATTTTGCTAACGATTGTCATGTAAAGCGGGAAGCGAACGAATACATTTTGCCAGCTTCGATTACTGCCGAACTGTCGCCAGTTCCTGCTTATTGCTTCTATGCGATTTGTCTGATAAACGTTCTTTCGGCTTGTGTTTTCTAGTTATATTTTGCATATGCGGGAATTTCGTGTTATGAATTTCTGACTATCGTTTAACGGTGTAGCGACGAGCATTACAACTTTTTTTTTAGAGTAAGGTCACTTTACATGAATGGCCTGTTGACCTAGCCTTGTGCGATATTTGTCGGAATTTTCAGAACTTATTTGTATGGATCATTTGAGATGATTTGTCTGCATGTTCTGAAAAAAAGTTTCATATAGTTGGTATCGTTTCGATGCATGCTGCTTTTGGACCCCTTCAGGAATTGTTTTTTATTTCGGATGTTCTTATAATGGCCACGCTGGCTTTTCTACGCGCTAAGACTGGTTTCGGCGCATAAGGTATTTTCTGCCTGTGGGCTAGTTACATAAGTACTGGGTGCTGTAACTAGCTTTTATGGGTTTATCTTGCGGCTTTGCGAGGTGCAGTGTCCGAATTTTAACTAGAACGAGGTAATATTACTAAGTGCTCGAGCGAGGAACATATTGAATATAATTAGATAAATAAAAGAAGTTGACCTTTTCCTCGACATCGGTTTTTGAAAAATGGCAGCCAGATTATTCACAGGATCGTCTTTTAACATTGTTATCACGTTGGTTTGATAAAGGCCAGTGGCCGAAAGCTCACCGTTTTTTTTTTTTTTTAAATATATTATTCGGCTTTTTACATTTTTGATGTCGAGGAAAAGGTCAACTTCTTTTATTTATCTAATTATAGAACGAGGTAAAGTGAACGTGTATCGCTTCTTCAAAAAGATGCGCATGATTCTTTTATCTTGTCGTGTACTAATTCCAAGCTCACGTCTATTGGGGGGGGGGGGGGGAGGGGCGTTCCCTATGGGTCTGTAAGAGGATTCCCGTATAAAGGAAAACGCAACCATGAAGCTTACGGGTGCTTACGAAATTCACGCACTACACAAGAGCATGAGCGGCGAGTATAATTACCTCGGCTTCATTAGCAAGTAAATCTGCATTACCTATACCAACAAGCGGATTAAGTTCTGGACATTGGGAGCGAATGACGAATCCGATTAAAATGCGCTATTGTTGCGTGCTTTGATCATTCAGTCGCCTGAGGCAACTGCATTTTACGGACTTGTGACTGGCCGCAACGAAGAGGCAACGTCAGGCTCTTTTTAAAATTTGTAGGTAGTGGTATCATGAATGGATAATGATTGCAACATTGAAATTTACCTATATTCACCCACGCCCTGTTGGGGGGCAATTTGGTCCCCTGTGGTTTTTCCTAAATAGCAAGAAAACGGCGGCGCGCAGCGCCGCCAAATTTTCAGTACCTTACCAAGCATCAATTTGACACCTCCACACAAAATTTCAAGTCTTAGGTCACCTTAGGTCAGGAGTTATTGAGGTCAAACTGAGGTCATGTTCGAGCAAAAATGAGCTAAAAACATGAAATCTTGAAACGCTCACCAAAGCTACAGTTACTTAGCAATTTCAAAGTTCTTTATAGGTTCATGTAGAGAAAAAACGGCGCTACAAAACTGTTATCTCGGAACTTCAAAATTTTTGGATTTTGACCCCCAAAAGTTAAAAAAATTGATTTTTTGAAAAACGCAAAATAAAATCTCAAAAGTTTTTTGAATTTCGAAAAAACCGGAATATATGTGATAGATCCTGTGCTCTTCTATCTACATACCAATTTTTAGATCGATACCTCCTTTTTTGACCAGGTTATAGCGATAAAACTGTACAAAATTGATGACGTCAAATTTTTGAACTCAATTTTTGGCAATTCTAGAGCACGTAGCGCAAAACAAAGACCAACATTGAACTCAATGTGACGAGCTGCATCGAATCGATACCCATTTAATGCAAAAATATCAACTTTAAAATTTGACCTAATTTGATCTGACCTTGACCTGACCTTGACCTGACCTGCACTAGAACATAATCTTAACTGACCCCAAAGGCTACCTTACCCACATAATAGCATTTGACATATAAAATGGACCATAAGACATGTATCACATGATATTTTCATATTGTGACCCTCAGTGACCTGACCTCTGTGACCTGACATGGTATCAGTGACCTCAGATAGCAAAATATGTGTTTGACGAACAATACCCCATCGATGATTTTCAATGAAATGCATTTTACTCGATTTTACAACGCATTTCTTGAAATGCCTGTAAACGGTGAAAATTCGACATTTGACCTGACCTGTGACGTCATCGGTTTGTCCTAGGTCAATGAAATTGGGTCACAAGGTAGTTCCCTGTTGGGGCTATTCAGTATTCAACGCCGTTTACCGCTTGTCGCTATGTTGCGTGGTTCTCGAGATCTTAGGGGGGGGGGGGGCAAATTGCCCCCCCCCCCCCAACAGGGTGCGGTGCTCGGCAGAGCCCAACGGGGCGCGTTTTAATTAATTTCAAGGACAGAGGCCAAAATCACCTGCGTAATTGCAACATGGACGACGGACGGGTTATTAGGGTCTAATGACTAAATCCAAGCGTAATCTCATGTAGCCTGCCCTACCTAACACTCAGCAGCCCAAATAATCGTTGCTTCTTATCTGTCAGCGTAGTTAGTGGTCACTGTTACAGCGAGTTAGACTGCGTTGTTCGTTAGAGGGATTCGGTGGTCGAATATTCTCGAGAAAAGACATCGACATGACGATATTGTTGTCAAAATTATCTTTCTTGATGTAACGTGACTGGCAGCAATGCAGGAGTGTTATGTAAGGGTTACGCCTACTGAGGTTTTCACATCATCAGTGCTTTTTGTCTCAGAAGTTACGCTCAGACATCACTATCAGTGCGGTCAGCCCAAGGTGGAACAGTGGTCTCCGTACGCCGAGTACAAAGCTGATATCGGTCATTGATCGACCATCGCCAGCATATTTGTACCGATTTATGCAATATACACGATGCCGAATGCACCTAAGGTTATGCCATAGGTGTACGCTTGAGCATAATCCTATTCCGAGAAGCCGCCTTGGCTAAAAAAATATGTACTATTGTGAAAAACTAGGATTACAGTTTACAATGGTGGGCGTACCTATATTTTGCTTATAATTTGTATTGTTACAGACATACATAGGTAACGAATAACACTATTTCGATGGCTTTAGAAATTGAGACGGTCTTATTAAGCTGTAAATAAGCTTTTAGTGACAAGCTTTGGTGTGCCGGGTTTTGTAATAATCGTTACCATCATCCCTAAACGCCATGTCTGATAATGTAGTGTAGTGACTATGTAGTGGCTAAGCTTGTTGCTGACCAAGACTCTGACCAGGGCCTCGTTTCATAAAGCGAGTCCGTAACTTACGCCGGTTTTGGTCTTGTATTGTAATTGCATGTGAAGCGATGACGATAGTTTGAATCGTTGAATTTATTTACCTTGCAAGCAAGAACAGAAGGGAGAAGGGGAAATACATTTATCGCTTCACATGCGCTTGCAATACAAGCCCCAAAAACCGGCGTAAGGTACGAATTCACTTAATGAAACGAGGCCCAGATCATAGAACTGCACGCGACACCTATAGCCGAGACAGCGAAGGAAAAACTGGAGGGCTAGGTAGAGGTTGGGTAGAGGTCGCTCCTGTGGTTCACCGAGGGTAACCTGTCAGGCATCAGGCCTGAGAGGTCTGGGATTACTCGGCCTCTCAGGCCTGAGACGGCCCTAGAGGTCTGAGATTACACGGCCTGAGACGGCCCTAAGAGGTCTGAGATCACACGGCCTGTCAGGCCTGAGCGGTCTGAGATCACACGGCATGTCAGGCCTTAGACGGGCAGAGAGGTCGTCCCTCGGTGAAATTTAGTGTAAAGTGTTATGGCTATTTTAGTTACTTCAACCTTTGCGGTGTAAGGTTTGTGCTGCGTGCAATGTCCATACAAATGTGTTTGTACATGCAGACTTGAACATAAATCATAACTGGGTCTAATTTCAGTGCCTATTCCTACATTTCTACAAAATGAAAGGATTGGGTTTATGAACCAAGTGGTCCCTGATTTAGATCCACTGACTTAATCAAGGATCCATTTTCTCGGACCCATCCACATTATTTTACACCCATGCCGGCATGCGTTCTTCTTATGCCGTCTCGAGTTTTTTTTTCTTATAATTCACTTTCCGGGTGCCTGATCCATATAAGAGATAAGCGAGCGACATGGTCATTGTTTGATACGTATATGTGGGCCCCCTAAAAAATTTGAAAATATAACAGATTGTTTTTGAAAGATATAATTGAAAAGATAGGTGTAGTGTGGCTGGAAAAGCATATTTGTAGGCACTTCCTACTTTGCTCAGATCAATATTGGATGCTTATGCCTATAATAAGCCTTATAAAGTTATGCTTGTAACAAATAAGTAGGTATATAATCAGCACTCTGAGTGGCGCCTGGTCACATCAAAACGCACCTTTTCGGCTTGCACAGCATCTGTTTTTTTTCTGACCATTGAGCACAATAGCTGATAAATTACATGCATACCTATAATATGCATGCAGTGTATACAAATTAGTTATGCATACATAACTACATCCATACCTGCATACATTCATGCATGCATACATTAATGCGTACATACAAAATTACATACATTAATTATAATAATTACATAGCGGCCTATATATATGCTTATAACTATATAGGAATGCATGTCTATTGTTATAGTGAATATTTCTGTTGTAGGTAGGGGAGAGTGGGGCAAAGCGGCCACCCGGGGCAAAGCGGCCATCCATCGTTTTAGCCCTCCACAGCTGGCGTCAGTTCCAATTTATGATTTCCAATTATACCTACTTCTCTTTGCGGTCGTTCGAATGAGCCAGACCGGGGTTTCAGGCCCATCGCCATTGTTCTGTGAAACACGGAAAAGCATTTCTTGCCAGGTTACCAATTATGTTTACAATTTTTAAATGTTATTTTGTTCCATAACCGTTTGGAATTTTTATAAGCGTTTTTGTCCATGCATTGCGTGGTTATCGTACATGCCTTCTACCAATTTTAATGCTTTTACCCCACTAATAGCTGAGCTGGAATATTTTTGTCTCAGACGGTATGCGCGGGGCAAAGCGGCCGGGGCAAAGTGGCCAGCCCCCAATTGGCCATAAGTTGTTTCCATCTGGATAAAAACATTATTTATATTCAAATGTGTCGTCATGCATTCATCTTGGCCACTTTTCGGTTACATGAGTTACCAAATTATGCAATTAAATGTTTTCCAAGAAAATTCTTTATTTGTTTAGCAATAGGTGCGAAGATAACAAAGTAAACATCCATCTTCCCTTAAACCTTGTCACCATCAAATACCCTAGTCGTGCATGAGGCAACTATTCTGTTTCTCATATCGGGACTTGAGAAGTCGCCAGTGGCCGCTTTGCCTCAGGGATGGGGCAAAGTGGCCAATATGCTATAGGTTTAAAGTTTTGTCAATATCTCCCATATGTGAACGCCTTTGGAAATGAAACGCAGTTGGAATAAAAGACAATTTAATAGGGATCACATTGGTATAGAAAGAATCTTTCCAAGTTTAAAAATCAAGCGTCGGCATCGTTAGAAACGTTAGGGTGGCCGCTTTGCCCCACTCTCCCCTACGTACCTACCAGATAAACCAACTTAGGGCCACTTTGAGCCGTTTAAATTACATTCCCTTCGCTTACCTATCACCAGCTCGAGGCCTTGTCGTCACAGCCGTTGTTATTTCATCCGAGTGACATTTATTGGGCCCTGACGTTCGACAGAAGAAGCTGCGCTGGCAGCTGGCGTTATCAGGACCGGCCGGCGCGCGGAGCAGGGCTGTCGTGTCACTCATCCGATCACATCTAAAGTCACGGTGAAAGGCAGCGGCAAAACAATATGGCGGAGCGGAGCAGGTGATCCGTTTCACCGTTCCGCGGTCCGTCGACAGAGGAATTTTGTATTTTAGCTGCGTCTAATCAGCAAGCGTTTAGCCTTGAGCAAAAATAGACTGTCACTTTACTTTTGATGTTGCCATGATGTCTCATGGCTTGGCTGCTGTCTGCTGATAAAAAAAAAACGCTTCGGTATGAGGGGTTTAATGTCGATTAATTTTACCTGTCGTTTCACCACGTCAGCTAATCATTGTGTGACAAGCTGATGTAAGCTTCTTTCTCATTTAACCGTTCACAAATTTTCAAGCTGTACGCTAGCACACCGGCATCTCTTATTTTTCAGTGCCATCTCTACCTAGCCAAACCGCCACCGACAATATTTCCGTATTAGGTGAAGCCTTCGAAAGCAAACGCTACTCATACTTTGTCAAATACGCCTATTTATAGTCGTTCATCCATCCATTCTTTCAATCCACAATCACCCCCCCCCCCCCAAGAAAAAAATCCCAGGTTTTTTAGGGAAGTTTTCGTGAGCCCCTGCCGACCTGACCCGCCCCTGCCACGCCCCCTCCCGTCCCTCCCGTCCCTCCCTGCTGAGACATATGGCCGGCCTGACTCACGGCCCTGCCGCCGGTGCCGAGGTGGCGCCACCGTCTCGCTGGCCGGCAATCGGAGAAGGCCGCCGCCGCTCGCCGCCGCCGCGCCGGGAATAGCCGCAGCCGGCGGTCGGCACGGTGCCACGGCGCCGGCCGTCGTGGCACCGTGCCGATGGCGCCGGCGACTGACCCACATCGCGACACCCCGCCCGGTCACCCGGAGGCACACGGCGACCAGCGACACCCCTCCCGGTCACCGGCGGGACAGCGCGGCACCCACCCGGTCAACGGCGGCACATTGGGACTCCCTCCCCGGTCACCCGGAGGCACACGGCTACCAGCGACACCCTCCCGGTCACCGGCGGCACAAAGGGACACCCTTCTCGGTCACCGGCGACCAGCGACACCCCTCCCGGTCACCCGGAGGGACAGCGCGACACCCTCTGGGGAATCGGCGGCACAAGGGGACACCGTCCCCGGTCTCCGGCCGCAAACGACGACACCTTCCTCGGTCATCAGCGGGACATTGGAACGCCCTCTTCGGTCTCCGGCGGCACACGGCGACAAGCGACACCCTCCCCAGTCATAGGCGGCCCACGACAACCAGCGACACCCTCCCGGGCCATCAGCGGGACAGTGCGGCACCCTCCCGGTCACCGGAGGCACATCACGACACCCTCCTCCAGTCATCGGCGGCACATAACGGCACACGGCGACACTCCCCGGTCACCAGCGGGACAGCGGGACACCCTCCCACGCAAACTGCGGCATTCTCTCCGATTACCGACGGTTTGCGGCGGCACAAGATGGCACAAGTTTGCACCTTCTCCGAAGTCACCAGCGGCACAAGACGGCACAGGGTGGCACCTTATATATCAGGTCATCCGACGGTGCCCATCGGTACCCAGCCGTGCCCAGCGTCATTGCGTCATATTGCATGACCCAGAGGCCGACGTGTCACCTAGCTTTCTTAAGCGTCATTTAGAGACATCCGGCGTTTCGGCCAATAGTTTGATATTTCACAATGGTCAATATTTCACCTGGCGTCACCTAAAGGACGGAGCTGTCACATTGGCGCCACCTGATGTCAGACACGGCGTCATCAAATCACCGTTCAGGCATCACCTGCAGCCGATTCGCGTTGGCGCACTAAGGCCCTAGTGACACTTGATTTCAAGTGTCACTAGACGATTTCGGTTTGCGCTGAGCCACTAGCCGATTGGTGTAAAATGCCGCTTAGTGTCACTACCATCAAGTGTCACTTGGCCGCCTAGTCTTACTAGCTTCCTAGTGCGCCATCTCGAATCGG
>NW_024883981.1:0-29437 GCF_019059575.1 Amphibalanus amphitrite | reverse complement strand
AGCGTGTGATAGTGGTGTGATACAGTGTGTGGTAATGTGTAATATAGTGAGTGTGTGATAGTGTATGATATAGTGAGAGTGTGATAAAGTGAGTGTATGATAGTGTGGGTATAGAGTATGCGATATAGTGAGGTGTGATAGTGTGTGATATAGTGAGAGTGTGATAAAGAGAGTGATAGTGTGTGATATAGAGTATGCGATATAGGAGTGTGTGATAGTGTGTGATATAGTGAGAGTGTGATAGTGTGTAATAGTGAGTATGTGTGTGTGTGATATAGTGAGTGTGTGAGAGTTAGAGGTGGCAAATGTGGACCGAGGACCCGGTCCAAAACCAGTCTGGACCATATGGGCCAGACCGGTTCCTGGAAATTTCTGACGGGTCCAACCGGGTCCTACCATTAACTTTACATCTTGCACACTACACATTATTGTCAAATGTGAAGTGAAGTGAATGAAGGAAGTTTCTTTGCACACGTTCTTTGCTCATGAGTTTCCAGTGGGAAATAGGCTGTTTACATGATGCAACTAATGATACCTACAAGTAGTTTGTAATTGACTTTTGGGGAATGGGTCCAACTGGTTCCGATTCCAACTAATACGGGTCCGACTGGTTCCAGAAATGTCCAGCCGGGTCTGGTTCGAGTCTGGTTCCCAAAATTTTCATCTTTTGCCACCTCTAGTGAGAGTGCGTGATATATGTAGAGTATGCGATATAGTGAGCGTGTGATAGTGCGTGATATAGTGAGTGTATGATAGTGTGTGATATAGTGAGTGTGTGATAGTGTGTGATATATAGAGTGCGATATAGTGAGTGTGTCATAGTGTGTGATATGGTGAGTGTTTGATAAAGTGAGTGTGTGGTAGTGTGTGATAGTGTGTGATATAGTGAGTGTGTGATAGTGTGTGATATAGTGAGAGTGTGATAAAGTGAGTGTATGATAGTGTGTGATATAGTGAGTGTGATAAAGTGAGTGTATGATAGTGTGTGATATAGAGTAGTGTGTGATAGTGTGAGTGTATGACTGTTTCTGTGATATCGCTTAACATTATTGCTAGTTGCTACCAAACTGAGGCCGTCCCACACTGGACCTCTCATGCGGGTTGCGAGTTTTTGGATTTTCGTTTTTTTTCCAAATTATAGAATGTACTCTATGTTGAGTGACCCACAACACCACGCAACAAGCGAATCTGCATGTTTTTAGCATCGGAGCCACCTTGCCTCGCATTCCAATAGTTGATTTTAAGTCAACATTCGATTTTTCTCGCTGTGGGCCGTGGGGGCTACGAGTTATGGTTGTTTTGTTGAAGTCGAATTTGGGCTCGTCGTGCTGGTATTGCGATATAAATATGCCTGTCTAGTCTCCGAAACCGATATCGTTCGTTTTAACATTGACCTTTTACTTGACCGTGACCTTACATGCATTCTGCAATATTCAAGCAATTACCAGGCTCTTCTTTCCAAGAGCCTTCGAATGTCGTTTCCCCATTCTCTGTCCGAAGACCCATGCAGAAGTTAGACGAGCGACTGAGAAGTGAAGTGGTTTGCCCGTTTAACCTTTCACTGCAGCGAGCGCGCTGCGCGCACCTGTTGAGGACCGCTTGCTAGTAGTTATGTTAAGGTTGTCAGCGCAAACGCTTCAAGCGAGTCTACACTACAGTATAGAAGGCGCCTGAGACACGCATTGCCAGAGTGTACGGGGTTAGGTCACATAGTGCGACCCGTAGTGACACTTTAATTAGGGTGGGTGAAGGGTGACTATGAGCCGGCCATATGAACGCGTCAGAATCGTTCCCAAAACTGTCCCTTTGAGTAAGTGACACTTTCGGCAAAGTGGCACCTGCCAACAGGCTTTTCTATATGAACTGGGCCCTGACTTCTGAGCTACCCCAGTGATGGAATCTGCACACAGTGCAATCCTCATAGCGACGCCAGTTCATCTGGGCGTACGTCCCCGCGGCAAGTTGCGAAGAGCAAAAGCCGCCTGCTGTCGCACCTCTCAGAGGTGCACAGCATCTCGGAACCTGAAATTCAGTGGAGTTGCCAGAAATGTCAGCGAACCTTCGCCTCTTATCGCGGGTTGCGTCGTACTCCGCCAGGTGCGTAAAGCGGCCTCGTGGTGGAGGAGTGGGCGATGCTGAAAGGGAGCAGAGGGGCGAGATCCGACGGCCAGTGGGCCAGGGCACCCCCGACACTCCCCCTGGCAGGGACCGTAACCCTAACCAGAGGGGAGGAGACCTATCCTGGACGGAAACGACACCCACAGGCAGGGGAGCATCTGACTTCGCCTGTGCGGAGTGTCAAAGGGAGTTCAACTCCAAGGCCGGAATGCAGTTGCACCGCAAACGCGCTCATCCGGAAGCCTACAACCAATCACTCCCTGAGCCATCAGAGCGCGCGAAATTCCCCATTGACGTCCTTAAGGACATCGCGGAGGAGTGCCTAAAGTGGCCAGGAGGGGCGGCCTGTGGCATGGGGGTCAGTCAGTTTGTGTGTCGCCGGTTTCCGGCTTATAATGCTGACCAGATCAACGCGCTCAGGAAACGGCCAAAGATCAGGGAAGTAGAGCGGATGGTGAGAGCGGAGCGGGGTGCAGGAAACGCCGAGGACGAAAACCTCCCGGCACCAGGCCAACCGCCGCACGTGGCGGATAGACACGAGGGTGACCCTGAGGGCGGCCAGCCACCGCCCGAGGGGAACAACCCCCCAGCGCAGGAGGCAAGACCGAGCGGGTCGAATGACCCCGGAACCGGGATCTGACCGAAGCCGCAGAGAAGGCTTGGGACTTTTACGACGCGGTTTGCGAGGGAGGTGACATCAGCGCACTGTACGGGGTGCTGATACGTGATCTGGCCCCCGACAGTCAAGGTGGCAGAAGGGTTCGGCCACAAAGGGGACCTGCGCGCACAATGCAAGGCCCCGAAAATCCGCCCAACACGGGGGCGGTGCCCGCTAACCGCAATCAGCGGAAGCGGGCGCGCTATGCACTCCATCAAAAACCGTATCGGAAGGGACCCTCGCGAACTCATGACGGAACTGAGGCAGCCCGGAACTGTGGGAAGCGACGCCTTGCCGGACGCCGCCGATGTTGCTCGTGTCTATGGGGAGCGGTTCGGCGCGGACTCACCTCAGGACAATCATGCCTACCGGCCGAAAGGCACGGGGCGGTCGAACTTGTACCCTTCACAGAGGGCGAAGTTCTCGGCATCATCAAAGGCCTGAGCATCGACTCAGCGGCCGGACCGGATAACTTGACCGGTAAGATGATCGTCGGCTGGGGCGTGGACGTAGTCAGGCCAATCCTCAACTCATTTCTCTGGAAGGGAAAAATCCCGGACCAGTTCCGGGTGAACAGGACCACCCTGATCTCAAAAACGGCTAACCCCACAGGAGTGAACGACTACAGACCGATCACGATCGGTTCGGTCCTCAACCGAATGTACGCAAAGCTGTTGACAAAGCGCCTGGAAGCGCAGGTCCAAATCAACCCCCGACAGAAGGCCTTCGTGCCGGTCGACGGGTGCAGCGAGCACACATTTGTAGTCTGTGCAGCACTCGAGGAATGCCGAAAAAGGAGGACAGAGTGTTCTTTGATCTGGCCAAGGCCTTTGACATGATGTCTCACTGTTCCATCAAACGTGCGCTTGAGAGGTTCAACGTGGGTCCGCATTTCGTTGAAATCGTGGGCGACCTGTACGCAGGCGTCACAACTATAATTCTGCGGAAAGCAGGGCCCGACGGACCCAATCATGATGTCGCGTGAGGTGAAGCAGGGGTGCCCACTCGTCCCATTCTCTTCAACATGGTCGTGGACGAGTTGGTCGACCTGATGGGAACCAGGCACGAGCTGAGGCCCGGCCCAGACATCGGCAGTTTCAACACCCTGGCGTTTGCGGACGACCTCGTCCTGGCCAGTGGTACAGTGCACGGGATGAACCAGCTGCTGGCCACAGCTCGGGAATTCTTCGGTGCCCGATCAATGAAGGTGAACGCGTCCAAGTCTCACGCCATCAGACTGGCGCCCGCCCCAGGCACCCGAACGGTGAAGGTGGCCGAGGGTAGTACCTTCTCGATAGGTGATGAACCGATCATGAACCGGAAGATCACTGAGTCGGTCAAATACCTCGGACTATCCCTCTCCCCGAAGGGGCCGAATAACTGTGACACGCATGCGGTGGTCAAAGACCTCCAGCTGATCCAAAAGGCAGCACTGAAGCCAGAGCAGAGACTGGACATGATACGTGACAGGACACGACGTACGTCGTGTCCTGCTGCTGACTCAGATGCATACCTTACGGCTAAGCACTCGGGCGCCGATTCAGGAGACGTGCCAGCTCGATTGTATCGTGCGTAGGACGGTAAGGTGAATCCTCCACCTGCCTCCCGGCACGCCGACGGCCTTCTTCTACATGAAAGCGCCCGATGGTGGTCTTGCTCTGCCGGAGGTGTACTCCACCGTGGGTAACACCCGCCTAAGCGACTCGTGCGCCTAAAGGCGCATGCGGACGAGCTCGTGACCAGCTATGCCCGAGCGTCCGAAAGGCTCGAAAGGGAGCTGCGGCACTGGGTTGGGGCACTCGGTACCGAGGACACGTCTCTATCCAGTATCTCGCGACACTCGTGCGCTCGCCATTCGGCGCGAGCAGAGCCCTACCGAACCACCCATGTGGGACGGTTGTTCGACGCAAACGCGTCCTCAGTCTGACACCCATGGCTCACGAAACCAAAATCTCTCAGGGGCGGAGAGTTCGTAGCCGCGGTGAAAATTGTCTCAGAAAACCTGCCCACCCGGATAAACTTGACCCGCGGTGGGGGCGAAGAGTAGAAGGAGTGCTGGTGATGTCGAGGCCCAGCCGAAACACAGCTGCACGCCCTAAACGAATGCCCTACGACAAGGGAGCGCAAATTCGGCGCCACAACTGGGTGTGTGGACTGATCCGTGACCGAGCTCAAAAGATGGATCCGAGATCTGCCATCCTGAGCGAGCACAGGGTGCCGTGTCACGGAGAGGAATGCCGCCCAGACCTGGTGGTGGTCAGTGGCACAAAGGCCACTGTTGTGGTCGTCGCCTGATACTGCGCGAGACCGCGTGCGGGTCTCTCCAAAGCCTCAAACTCATGGACAAGTCCTTCCTACACAATGTCCAAGGGGGTGTCATTGGGGGTCCCTTATGACGCCATTTCGTTCCTGTTGGAGATAGAGCTTCGCGGTAAAGACCAAAAAGATTCTTTGGAAAGAGACGAATCCAATGATACCCAGTTCCACCTTCTCAGGTCAGTCATTAACCTTCAAAGTCAGGTCAAACTAAAAAATGTTGCTGTTTTTGGTCACCGTTGGATATCAAGTGCGCTGCTTATCATATAGGTACCAATGACGATGCCGTTTTCTGGTGCAAAGTCAGCTAGAACCTCTTTGTCACACTACCCGACCAGATTTTTGCTGCTGAGGTCATTCCAGGTCAAGTTAGGTCAAGGTCAATGATATGTGTTTGTATGGCTGTGTGTGTCTGTGTGTATACTGTATACTGATGTGTGCACCGATTGTTTTTGTGTCCATATTACATGAAATCATGATCTGAGAAGCTTTTACCAAAAATGCAGTCAAAAAACGTAACGAAAAGTAAATTCAACTTGCCTAAAACGCAATTATTTTAGATGGCCTAGGTTGACCTTGACCTTGACCTTGACATCTGTACATCGTCGAACAACATGTTCCATGATAGGTGGGAGGTAAGACTGACAAAAAGGCCGAAATCAAGGTGTCAAAAGCTCACAAGGCCCATAGCCAACGCAAGATTTTGAGAATTGGTCATTTGGGTCATGACATGACCTGAAAAACAAGGTCATATCTCCAAAACCAAAAACCGCAGAAACTTGAAATTTTCAGTGGACATCAAGAAAGGATCTAAAAGCAGCTATACCAAAAATCAGGCTTCTAGCTCTAAAAATGTTGAGTGCAGAGCAGAAAGACTACCTAGGGGGTGGCAACCCCCATCCCCCCAATGTGCGGGCGAGGGTTAACCTTCGTCCCAGTGTGTGTGTGTGTGGGGGGGGGGCATATGCTACCATCCGGTTGCGTTTTTTTTTTTTGCGTGTGAAGAGTATTTTTCTCTACATCAATTTTGACAATATGTGAAGCTTTTGACCCCAGGTCATGTCAGGTCAGGTCACCAGGTCAAGTTAACTGACCAAGCCTAAAAAAGTTTGTTATCATGTTGTGTTTGTAAGAGAGGTTTTAAACTTGTCTTGTTGTCTTGTCGAGACGCATCGAATGATATACAACATGACCTATTTGGGTCACCACGTGACCTTGACCTGAGGTCAAAATTTGACCTTGACCTTCCCAGTTAAAAAAGAATGTTTCGAAGCGGCTGAAGGAGAGAAACACGATATGTCATTGCCATTTCTTCATCTTTGCTGGTTGAAAAGTTATTCTTTAAAAAAGTTTTGTCCCAAAACAGCTATTTTCACAATATTTGGGCTATCGAGGCTTAACCGTTGACCTGAGGTCAATTTTGATGATAACGTTATCAAAAGAAGAGTTCAAAAGCTATCGATTGCTTTTCCACACGTTTTTCTGGCTATCATAGTTCCTGAGATAAATGCATGTTATCTGAAAAATATAATGACATTTCGCAAATTTTGACCTTTGATGACCTCCGGTGACCCCAATATTGCCTTAAGATGAAAAATAACCGAAATACTTTCAAACGTACGCATTGAGAGCTATCGACTGCTTCTTACCGCGTCTTTCTAGCCCTCTTAGTTTTTTTAGTTAGAGGTGGGTGGTAACATATGCCCCCCCCCCCCCGACTAGGGTGAAGTTGGCTGAGACCGCCACTGGGGTGCGAGTTAACCTTCGCCCCAGGGGGGGGGGGCATATGTTACCACCTTGTCGCGCTTTTTGCGTGTGAATAAAAACCGGCGCGCCGCTTGGAGTAGCTTGCTGTACACCAATTTTGAACAATGTGTTAACTTTTTCACCTCAGGTCATGTCAGGTCAGGTCACCAGGTCGAGGTTACTGACCAAGCCTAAAAAATTGCAATCACATCCAGCCTGCAGTGTTTGTCAGAGAGCTTTTGAAGTTGGTGGATTGCATGATGTTATGGACACCTATAATTTGTTTATCTCGGATTTTTTATATACGTGACCTAAGGTCAGGCCAGTGGCGTGACTCTACATTATAAGTCAATGGAGAAAATGAAAATGCCTATAGATCCGTGTGTTCGCATTGGAACAGTCCACAAGTTTTGAACTTGGTGGGTTGCATGATGTTATGGACACCTATAATTTGTATATCTCGGATTGTTTATATACGTGACCTAAGGTCAGGCCAGTGGCGTGACTCTACATTATAAGTCAATGGAGAAAATGAAAATGCCTCTAGATCCGTGTGTACGCATAGGAACAGTCCAAATATTTCAGAATCACAATGATTTGGACCACCCGTGACGACCAAGGTGTTTTTTTTTTCTTTTTGCTGATAGACTAGAAAGGTCATCTGAGGTCATTTGAGGCTACAAAGAGCTTTTTGCCAATAACTCTCGATTGGAAAGAGATAGAACGCTGGGGATGGCTTCATTGTGTTTGTCTTATCGAGACGAGTCGAATGATATGCAACATGACCTACTTGGGTCACCACATGATTTTGACCTGAGGTCAAAGTTTGACCTTGACCTTTCCAGGTAAAAAATGTATTTTTGAAGCGGCTGAAGGAGAGAAACACGATAGTGCCATTGCCAATTTTTAATCTTCGCTGGTTCAAAAGTTTTTTTTTCGTGAAAAAAGTTTTATCCAAAAACAGCTATTTTCACAATGTTTGTGACCTATGGAGGCTTAACCGTTGACCTTAGGTCAATTTTGATGATGACCTTATCAAAATAGAGTTCCAAAGCTATCGATTGCTTTTCCATGCGTTTTTCTAGCTATCATAGTTCCTGAGATAGCGGCATGTTTTCTGAAAAATATAATGACATTTGGCAAATGTTGACCTTCGATGACCTCCGGTGGCCCCAATATCGCTCTAAGATTAAAAATTACTCAATACTTTCAAACGTACGCATTGAGAGCTATCGACTGCTTTCTACCGGGTCTTTCTAGCACTCTTAATTTTTTAGCTAGAGGTGGGTGGTAACATATGCCCCCCCCCCCCCCCATGGCGAAGTTGGCTGAGACCGTCACTGGGGCGCGGGTTAATGTGTTCCGAAATCAGTTAAAGTTTTCCGAAAAATTTCCGTCGGTAGCTTACGTAAATATATATATATATATATATATATATATATATATATATATATATATATATATATATATATATATATATATATATATATATATATATATAATATATATCAGGATAGGATTTGGGTAATAAGACTAAAGATATAATGTACAGCCCTCTGCAAACTGCGTGGTAGGTATTCTTTTTCCGACAAAAATTTTTCTTTTTCCGTATCCCGTCCATATGTCCAACCTAGCCCCGACGGGTTACTGGTGCGCAGTTCTCGTCGTATCCCGTCCAAATGTCCAACCTAGCCTCGACGGGTTACTGGTGCGCAGTTCTCGTCGTATCCCGTCCAAATGTCCAACCTAGCCTCGACGGGTTACTGGTGCGCAGTTCTCGTCGTATCCCGTCCAAATGTCCAACCTAGCCCCGACGGGTTACTGGTGTGCAGTTCTCGTCGTATCCCGTCCAAATGTCCAACCTAGCCTCGACGGGTTACTGGTGTGCAGTTCTCGTCGTATCCCGCCCATATGTCCAACCTAGCCCCGACGGGTTACTGGTGTGCAGTTCTCGTCGTATCCCGTCCAAATGTCCAACCTAGCCTCGACGGGTTACTGGTGTGCAGTTCTCGTCGTATCCCGCCCATATGTCCAACCTAGCCCCGACGGGTTACTGGTGTGCAGTTCTCGTCGTATCCCGTCCAAATGTCCAACCTAGCCCCGACGGGTTACTGGTGTGCAGTTCTCGTCGTATCCCGTCCAAATGTCCAACCTAGCCTCGACGGGTTACTGGTGTGCAGTTCTCGTCGTATCCCGCCCATATGTCCAACCTAGCCCCGACGGGTTACTGGTGTGCAGTTCTCGTCGTATCCCGTCCAAATGTCCAACCTAGCCTCGACGGGTTACTGGTGTGCAGTTCTCGTCGTATCCCGCCCATATGTCCAACCTAGCCCCGTCGGGTTACTGGTGTGCAGTTTACGTTGTACTCGGTCCGAGGAGATCCCCAATCTTGACCCCAGATACTAAATACTCGGACATATCCTTCAGCCTTCCCATTTATAGTCGCTATTTTCCGTTGAATAAGGAAATTAGGGTAAGGTGCCTAATTAGCGACCCACTTAATTTGAACCGTCATTGCTCACGCTCTGTGGGTGCCACTGTGTTATTGGCTTGATTTTCGGAGAGATCGTTCATTTTTGTATTAAAATATAGTCATTTTCTGCCCCAATATTCACTAACATATTTGTAGTGAGCATTTTGGCAAACCATTGCAAAAAACGCTAATAGGGAACTCTTCCCGATTAGCGACCGGGGAGGGTCGCTAATAAGTCTATGGGTTTCCCCATACTAAAAATGGCAAAAAAATGCGACGCCTGAAAAGATGAAATATGACCTCAAAAAGGTAACCTTTACGCAAAGCACTCAATCACTCGGACAGGAACGTTTATCCAACACATTTACGTAAGTAAAAACTGATCACGTGATGCACCGAAGGCGAAAAGAAGGCGGAAACCCAAATTTTTGCGGGCTATCTTGTATGATATTCGAGGTCCGCGCTGAATTCGACACCCCTGCAGTCGGTGAGGACATTTGGCATCCCCTGCCACACATTGCAAGCTTCAGCAACAACTCATTCTCATTTCTCTTTTCTCCCCTTTCTTTTCCTTCTTGAGCTATTTGCAACCATGTCAGGCGCAAATAGGAAATATGAGTTGCGACACATTTTTAACCGCCATGCTGTGCACAGTTGAGCGATTCACTATGGGAAAACGGCAATGAATTAAAAAAGGAATGTCGATTCAGAATAAAAAAGGTGCATCATCCTAATATGCATCGCTTTTCATCAGAGAGGGCCCAAACACACACGTTTTGGATAAGAAACTCGTCATTTTTATTTAAACTCACCTGAAACGTCCCACCAGAAACATCGACAACCGGAAAATAGTTTAATTTGATAACCAAAGTATGGCTGACCTTTTGACGATGTTTTTACCCCGTTTTCTCCTGCCAGTTTTTCTGTAGGGAGGTAGGTCGCAAATCGGAAAGGGTCGCTAATTAGGCACCTTACCCTATGGTTTGAGATGGATCAAGGTAGGTTGGAGTCAAGTCTCGAAGCCCCGTTCAATCCTCATGTAAATGAGCGATTTTTGAAGCACTGTAGAATGAAGTCTGCACAAAGTATATCAAAGCTAAGTACCCTATTTGAAAGAGTAGACAATTTTCTGCAAGTTATCTATTATGTGTTTTTCGCTAAATCTTTTGCTTTTTTCACAAAAGCCTGAATGTCCCTCATGTCTCCGCAGCCTCCCTGCCGCCGGCTGCCGCGCGGTCACGGTAGTGTAGTGGTTAGCGCGCCCGCGCAGTATTCCAAAGGTCCCGAGTTCGAATCTATGTGGTGCGGAACTTTCATCGCAATTCCAAGCCGAATATACGCACATCCATAATGAATTATTATTCGTACAGCTAAACTGTCACCAAGCTATCCATACAAATTGACTTCACCCAAAATATCGGCAAGATTCTATTAAAATATAAATTCAAATATGGCGGCTTGGACTGCCGCGTGCGTTAGGCTCCGCCCATAGCTCCGCCCACATGCGTGACGTCATTCGTGTTAGTGGACACACGCGGAGATAGGGGACGGCATGGGCCTGGACATACTGTCCGGTGAGTTCGGTACGGGTGCCGACTGCCGGGGCGGCGACCTCGGATGGGGTACGGCTAGGGGACGGGCGGCGACCTCTGATGGGCACGGCTAGGGGACGGACGGAGCACCGGCATTGTCAGCCCGCGGGCAGTCTGCGGTCGGCCCGGGTGGGGTACCGGGCGTCATAATGGGATATTTTGACACATGCGGCTCGCCGACCATGTGTCAAAATACGCTGCCGTCTCTGGAGCTCGCCAGGACGGCAGGTCAGTCCTGGACGGCCG
This sequence comes from Amphibalanus amphitrite, assembly GCF_019059575.1. Taxonomy (NCBI): domain Eukaryota; kingdom Metazoa; phylum Arthropoda; class Thecostraca; order Balanomorpha; family Balanidae; genus Amphibalanus; species Amphibalanus amphitrite. The sequence continues at coordinate 18,288 of NW_024883981.1, read as the reverse complement.
CGTGTGTGGCCACGTGACGGCAGTGTGGGCTGCTCAGTTTATTTAAACTTTATGCCAAATTACATAGATGTCGCTGCTACCGGTTCCATCCACGTCTGTCTTCTGACCTACATACTTTGTATGTTAGTTTATTGTCTGGTTTGCTATGCACCGCCGCGTTTCTGTCTTCATCTTGACTGACGGCTTGTCTTCCGGCAGGTTCCGGGCGCCAGTAACCCCATCTCCAGATTCACACTTGGACCGTTGTTCCCGCTGCGTCAACGAAATCTGACCTTCAATGACCTCTGGTGACCTGACCCTGGAACTGACCGAAAAAGTGACCGGAGTGGTTTCGTCATTATTATTGACACTCTTTCGAACGCCACTTTCCGCGTATCGCACCGTGGCCTGGCCCAGCAGCCGAGGCAGAAGGGTGTTCAAACACCCCCCAGCAGGGCATGGAGATCCAGGACCCCAGCGGGGCGCGGGTTATTCGTGGCTACTGTAATGGCGTGTTGTCCCTGCCACCCCCAGCTACTGTGTGATAACGTTGTAACGGTGACGAGACTGAGTGCCCCTCTCCTCACATGGGTAGGTAATGACCCCCCCCCCCTCCCCCTCTGTGTTACCGGGTGGTGACGGCGGCGGAACAATGTAACGTCTCCACCCTGCTGGAGCGGGCCCGTCAGCAGCGAGCCGTGGACGCCACCAACTACAACGAGCAGTCGTCGCTGAAGAAGCAGCTGCCCGATCAGTCGCCGGGCTGAGCTGGCGCAGCTGGGCGTCGGCCCGCGGCCAGGTGATAATTTGTGTGCCCGTGTGCTCGTGCGATAATTTCTATGGTGCTCCACAGCTGTGTCTGGGCTTGCTTACACTGTCCGGTGTTCTATAAGCTTCCCGATAACATCTCCACCCCCCATAAGACTCCCTGAGATCCTGAGTGAGGTCACCCGTGATGAACGCAGGGGGTACTTTCGGTTATAACGACGTAAAAATGCCCAACTTCATTTGAAAGTTTTTGATAGTATTGAAAACGCATATATTGTGAAATTTTTGCTGTCAATAGAAAGGTCGACTCGTTTTCAAGCGACAAAAAAGCACCAGTTTGGTAAGAAATGGACGGTTTGGAGATATAGACGATTTTAAAACCCGCTGCAGCAGCAGAATAGCAATGTTTATGCGCGTCCAGTATATATTTTTACTATGTTAAACTCTCGTCCGTATAGGAAGGTGTCGAACCTCCCCCCGCCCCTCGGTTTTTCGAAGATAGGCCGGAATCGCGATTCGGCATATGTCGGCTCGCATTAGCCGCGCGTTTGCAAGCTTTTGGTGGTTTCAAACGTTCAAACATGTGATATGATGTTGGTCCCATGCATTATGGTGGGTGTCAAGGCCAACCTGAGGGTCAGGCCTGGTCATTGACCTTTGATGACCTCGGTTCACTTTTTCGAGTTTTACATGTTTCTATGCTAGTTTTTGGAGCTGAATTCGAATTTGGAAATGAACCATTTGAACATTAACGAAGTAGTTTTGGTGCCTTCGTAACATGTTACGAAGCTGTCAGAGGCGGTTGACACCTACGAATACCCGTCACGACCCTTACTGGTTGACCTGACCTGACCTGACCCGACCTGATCTAAATGCTTCAAGACATCATCTGTGATCAAAATTAATACGATATTCGTGAGCAGCACCCCGAAAAACCCCTTAGCAGCCACACTACGACTTTCTGACAGGTCACCATTTCCCGACTTTTGGGTCATTGACCTGTTCTGGAAGGTCAACCAATGACCTAGTACCTTAAAATTGGGCATCATCGGCTTCGTCTCGTGACGGGCAACACGCTCGTTTTTCCCGCGAAGCTCTAGCTCGATCAGGGGCCAAACGGCAAGGGGGGATCCAACCGACGTCCCCCCCCCCCTACACGTTAGAAGCTGGCAAACGCCGCACACGTGCGAGGGTTAAGGCGCGCGATGTAAAGACGGTATCAGCGATAAGAAGCGCGATGTAAAGACGGAACCGTCCCGCCCCGGCAGAGTCTACAATTCAGGCTGGCGCCGGACAGGTAGCCGAAATTTCACATTAATATTATGTTTGCGGAGCGAGTTATTGGCGAAAAACAGGAGTGGTGGGCGAAATCCGCCCCCCCCCCCCCCATCCACTGCGCGTGTTAAACGTGTAGGTATTCCAGGTTACCAAAAAGGCTTGACTCAGATGGGACGGAATATCTCAATTTTTGCAAAAGTTTTCGTTTCGATTTTTCGTTAAAGGCCAAGGGGTGAAAAATAAGTGGCCTAAAACCGGTGAGAAAACTAGATTTTGGGGTACCCTAGATTCCGGGAAGGATCAGGTGTGAAATTACCTTCCCCCATCCCAAATTACCTTCCGCCGCCTCCATGCCGTCTTCCCCTACGATAAATCATTTCGGTCTAACATGGTCTCTGAAATCAGATCAAAGGTCATTGGTTTCAGGATCATGACCTGTAGGTATAGCGGATGTGTAACAATTCACGTAGACAAGTTTGAGGATACCCAAAGTTTCGTCATGATCGGCCACTTTTAGCGCGAGTTATTCGCGAAAAAACGAGGGGTTTTATCCGACCCACCCCTAAAAGTGCGAGGGATAACGCGCGCGCGGATAACGACGGATATCCGTCTAACCTACCCCAGTAACTATATCGTCTACATGTAAGCATATGGTGACGATAATTAAAATTATCGCAACCAAAATTATCACAGCAGTTACGTGAGTTCGTCAGAGGCGGTTGACACGTATTACGAATACCCGTCACGACCCCTATCGGTTGACCTGACCTGACCTGACCCGACCTGGTCTAAATGCTTAAAGACATCATCTCTGATCAAAACTAACACGATATTCGTGATCAGCACCCCGGAAAACCCCATAGCAGCCACACTTTACGACTTTCTAACAGGTCCCGATTTTCCCGATTTTCGGGTCATTGACCTGACCTGGAAGATCACCCGATGACCTAGCACCTTAAATTGGATATCATCGGCTTCCTCTCGTGACGGGCAACACGTTCGTTTTTTCCGCGAAGCTCTAGCTCGATCAGGGGCCAAACGCGAGGGGGTCGTACCCCCCCCCCCCCCCCCTTGTGCCGTCGAAGGACGCAAAATGGCCTGTGCCGGCGGGGGTTAAATTACGATTAAGCTGCTATCGTATCGAATCACCAAAGCCATTTGATGCCAACAGGCACTAACAGCTAGGGAGCGGTTAGGAGGGTGCCGTTCATGTCAGTTGGGAGTCTGGGACCCATTTCGCACGTGCGCACGTGCAGGGTGTCGTTACCAGATCTCGATAACGGCTAGGTCGATTGTGCTTAAATTTGGCACATCGCTACGGACCGGTTATTAGGGTACAGTGCACAAGTCAGCTGAAAGTACCTTTCGCACGGCAAGGGCCTCTCGCTCGCTCTGTTGGTCGCCCCAAAAGGCATTTTACTGCTGAATAAAAAAAAAAACAGACAAGCAAGGATGACTGAATGGAATGGCCCTCCCCTCGCATACATACATAGGACATACTGACACCTGTCCCCCCCCCCCCGCTCTGTGTTACCGGGTGGTGACGGTGGTGGAACAATGAGACTTCTCCTCCCTGCTGGAGCGGGCCCGTCAGCAGTGAGCCGTGGACGCCACCAACTGCCACCAGCAGTCGTCTCGCTCCCACTCGGTGTTCACGCTGCGCCGTGAGGGTACTGGCGCAGCGCGCTGACACGGCTCACTGTACCTGGTCGACCTGCTCCGGCCCCGAGCGGCTCAGAGTCCGCAGCGCAGGGCGACCGGCTCACCGAGACAACGAATATCAACTAGTCGCTGGCCAGTGGCCAGCCTGGGCAACGTCACCATGGCGCTGGGAAATACGGTAGGTAACTAACTTCGCCCGGTCGGTGACGAGCTGCCGATAGATACTAAGCGCATGATGGTGACATAGCTGCGTTTGATGCTTATGAACACATGTTGTGGTATTTAGCGCTATTGTCTGTGATGATGCTTGCATGTTGGGTTTAGGGATCCTCAAAGGCGCGGTGTTTCGTAGCGCCCTATTTGTTGGTGCTGTTTTGCTCCAGTGATCTACGTCCGTTCCGATCGATTCGTTAACACGCGCAGTGGAAGGGGGGGGCGGATTTCGCCCACCCCTCCTGTTTTTCGCCAATAACTCGCGCCTCAAGCACAATATCAATGTGAAATTTCGGCTACCTGTCCAGAATTGAATTGCGGATCTTCTCGTGCAAGAATTAAGAAAATCGGTTCACAACTTTTCTGGTAATAGCGGTGTAAAGTCAAACATCGTGCCGCCGCGGCGGCGCGGCGGCGCGGCGGCCGGCGCTAGCCGTTACGCGCCGCCTGAATTGTAGACTGTGCCGGGGCGGGACGGTTCCGTCTTTACATCGCGCTCCTTACCGCTGATTATATTAGATTCGCGTCAAATTCGGTGAGAAGACTGAGAAATGTACAGGCAATCATATGGTCAAAGAATTTTGAAAATCGGCCGGTAACAACTTGAGTTATGAGTGTGTAAACACAAAATTGTGATTGCCGCGTTTCCCGCGTCGGCCGATGCCGCTTCAGCCGGCGACATCTTACCCTTAGCAGGCTTCTCACTGCCATATTTATTGTTGGATTATCTAGAAATTCACCATACATACTCACAAATGTTCGCTCTTTCGTATAGTGAAAGTTTTAAAAAAATCGGCCGGTAACTTTTTGAGTTATCGGCGTGTAAACGCAAAAAAGTCGCTAATATGGCAGATTTGACCACATTTGACCTCATTTGACCTTGAAGATATTGACCTAGGGTCACGAAATTCACACACAATAGAGTTCCCCATGGCTTCCACCTACCCTCCAAATTTCGTCTTTCTAGCTCCAGTGGGAGCTGAGATCTTAGGGGGGGGCGGCATCCGCCCCCCCCCCTTCCACTGGGCGTAGTACTCGCAACCCTTCCACTGCGCGTGTTAAAGGGACCCTCCCACCTTAACATTAGTTTTGAGTTGAGATAGCCAAGTTTGCGGCCAGGCTCAGAAACCACCATTTATCCTGGTCGCAACCCCCGCAGCTTTATGGTGTTCAAGAAATTTCTTCCCTTTACTTGCAGGGTGGGACCAGCGTGGTCCCTATCTCTTAACCATTACGGGAATCTGATGACGTCATCAGGCTTTCGAACGTCCGTTAAATGTTTGACTAAAACGTTTTGTAGCACGCGGTGGTATATGCTGCTTTGCGCGCAACAAATGCCGCACTTTCAAATAAAGTCGCTAGGAACAGCGGAGATCCCAAAAAGTAAACAAAAGTAAAAGTCTAATATCTTGAAAACCGGTGAATATTTTTCGATGAAATTTGGTAGATATTCGTTTTTGCTCTTTCTGAACCGAGCGACATCACTTTCATGCCAATTCATTAACTTTTTTGAAGGTGGGAGGGTCCCTTTAACCAGCCCCGCCCAATGCCTGACCGCCCTCCGTTTGTGCCCCACGGCAGGACCACGTGCCGCTCCGCGACTCCAAGCTGACGCACCTGCTGCACCACTCACTGGACGCCAACAGCAAGACGCTGATGTTCGTGAACGTGTCGCCGAGCGAGGACGGCGCCGGCGAGACGCTCAACTCGCTGCGTTTGGCCGGCCAGGTCAACCACTGTCACATCGGCAGAGCCTGACGAAACCTACCTGGCGAGGGCGGTCACACCGCGGTGAGGCTGAGCCGTGCAGGGATGGGTGTAGTTTTTCCAGCGACGAACGGAGCGATAGACTCTCCAGCCTCCGGAACTGTCGGGCGCACCCTGTATGTACTTTACCGCCGGGGACGGTACATATCCGCCCCGCGCGGAAGTCGCCGGGCACCGGTCCGGCGCGGGTTAGCATGTTTTGTTTATAGGACATTTTATAAAAATAAAGTACCTGATCATCGACAACCAGCTGTTTGTTGTCCTGGTACACATTCAAGCGATGTTGGTAGATGTCTGTTGACGCTGTGCCATCTCTCCGACAGGCTGGCCAATGGCAGTGCACCACGAATTCGGTACGGCTGAAACATTACAGTTCTACAACACGCCACTGATCTTCATACACCGAACATCGGGCATCATTACGTCACTCTGTGGCAGAAACAAGTGATCTGGAGGATCGCCACCGAACGCCTTCGACCAAACATCGCGCCTCACCAAAACGTCACTTTGAAGTTGAAAAAGTGAGCTAGAGGACAAGTGATGTCACGTTATGACAACTTGAGTGCCCGTGAAGGCGATGGCAGGTGCGGTGCTGTCTATGGAGGTGTGTATTGAATAAACGTATCTCATGCACTGGGCAAATATGATGTGGATATGGAGGTGTGTATTGAATAAACAACGTATCTCATGCTCGGGACACATGTGATGTGTCCATGGAGGCGTGCATTGAATAAACTTATCAGTCGTGGAAGGTTTGATCAATCGTTGTCATTTTTAGCACGTGCTATTTTTGTCACACGTGCCAAAAATGGCAACGGTTCTGTTATTTTTGACAACGATGGAGCCGATTTCACTCCTCAGCGAGGAAATCACGATTTTGGAAATACAAGCACTGATTTTGGAAAAGAAGTGCTGCCACCTGGTGCAAGAATAATAAACCAGCTGTAATACGGGCCGTTGTATGGTAATTTGTTTTGTGGCCTGAAGTTCGAACTTAAAAACTACTGTTACGTGTTATGTTGTGCCGAACTACGACCATGTCGTACGCAACTAAATCATCGTGTCGGTCGGAACTCTGCTTCAGGGCGAATTAAGCGGTTTTCTGCGATGCATCATTCGTTTAAAATAAAATAGCATGTCATTGTTTGTCGTTTGAAGAGAGAGAGAGAGAGAGAGAGAGGGGGAGACAGACAGATAAACAGACAGACAGACAGATAGAGAGACAGACAGACAGGCAGACAGACAGACAGACAGACAGACAGACGAAAGAGCAGTGTAGAAGGATTAGAGGGGAACGTGAGGGAGAGCGGGAAAGCGGAGATAAAGGATGAGAGGGGGCGCGAGGGGAGAGCCGAGAAAGTAATTTTTAGCACAGCTGTGGAGCGTTTACACTTTCCAGTAAAAATAATGATACTAGGATTATTAATAATAATAATGGTGTTCCAATGTTCCGATAGTGCAGAATCCTTAGCGTCCCTTATCAGTGATAAAATACATTTAATTTGAGCATATTTGACCTTCAATAATCTTATACTTTGGAGGTACACCCATAGAAAACCAAATGCTGTTTTTTCATATCAGAACATTGCCAGTGACTTTGGCAAGGGCCGGAATCTCAATGTCTGCATACATTCGACCCCAACACCGCTACCGCCCCGGGTGTCGTGCCTGGCGCCGCCTCTGCCCGCCCCACGTGACTGCCTCTGCCCTCCCGACCCCGCTCACCTGGCGCCGCCCCTGCGTCTGTCCTGCCCCCGGGCGGCGGCCGGTCGGCCGGAGCGCGGCTGGCCGTCGCGCGCGCGACCTCTTCGCTACCAGCGCTCGGTGAGGGCGGACGGCACTCGGTGTGCTGACGGTTTCTGGAAGAAATTTCGACGGATACGAGGTAAGAACACAGCGAGAATTTACAATTCGGGCGTTTTATAGTGTTGTGTTTCGTAAATGAGCTAGGAACGTTTTTCTTTTTTAGCGAGTGTTAGGCCAGACGTGAGACGTGAAGAATTATCTTAAGTCGCGCTAATTCTCTGAACAAGAATTACTGTACTATTAGTCTCAAGATAAGGGCCCAGGCGACCTGTAGTTTTGATGTGGTGAAATACCTACCCTTACCCTCGCCACAGCTCGGGCCTAGTGCACCCTTCCTCCCACCCAGCCCCACCCCGCACTCGAGTTGTGGCGAGGGTCAGGGTATTCACCGCATCCGAACTACAGGTCGCCTGGGCCCTTGTCTTGAGACCAATATGGTAGCCGTTTTGCTTCTTAGCTAGTGACATCAATCGGGCTGAGCGACTGTCCCCTCTGACCGTTTCAGTGTTTGTCCGCGGTGTCTGGGCTTTCTCCCGGTGCCGAGTCCCGCCCGGCGGCTGCAGTGTCGACCAGAGATTCCGGTCCGTGGTCGGAGCTCCGGCCGCCTCTGAACGGTAAGGGCGAGCCCACAGCGGTATTAAACTCATTTATGACCGGAATTTATTAATTCTGGATCGCTTGATTCACTGGCTGGAAATGGATATCAATATCAATATACACACCCTGATTGTTGATGCGTGTGTGCAGTCGCTTCCGCGCAAGCCACAGGATAGTTAAAAAGTACTGTTTATTTCAAGTAACAATTTAGAAAAGTTAATACTTAATTTGAATAATTTGAAGGCTTATTCTTAGTATTCAAGTATTGATACTTGGAAAACGAACGAACGATTTACCATAGGTAGGTTTACTTATTTTAATTGCTTTTAGAATTTATTTATTAGAAATGAGTATCTTTCGCGCATCTAAAACATTAAGGCAGCATATTTAATCCTCGCCCGAATTGGTGTTTTGCAAGCCTCGAACGTATAAGGGGTTGGACCCGCCTAGCCGTTTGGCCCCTGATCGAGCTAGAGCTTCGCGGAAAAAAACGAGCGTGTTGCCCGTAACAAAAGGGAGCCGATGATACCCAATTTTAAGATCCTAGGTTGACCTTCCAGGTCAGGTCAATGACCCAAAAGTCGGAAAAATCGGGACTTGCTAGAAAATCGTAAAATGAGGTCGCCATGGTGGTTTTCGGGGTACTGATCACGAATATCATGCTAGTTTTGATCAAAGATGATGTCTTCATGCATTTAGGCCAGGTCAAGTCAGGTCAACTAGTAGGGGTCCTGCCGGGCATTACTGGTACGTGTCAACTGCCTCTGACAGCTTCGTAACATGCTACGAAGGCACCAAAACTACTTCGTAAATGTTCAAATTGTTGCTAAATTCGAATTCAGCTGCAAAAACTAGCCTTGAAACATGTAAAACTCGGAAAAAAGAACCGAGGTCATGAAAGGTCAATGACCTGACCTGACCTTCAGGTGACCTTGACACCCACCCTAATGCATTAGACCAACATATTATATGTTTAACCCGCGCACCGACGGGGGTCTGCGCCAACTTAGTACCGACGGGGGGGGGCGGATGACCGCCCCCCCCCCCTGAGATCTCGAGAACGAAGCAAGATAGCGACAAGCGGTAAACGGCATCGGATACGCACGGTCAAGATCTACAATTTTTACTAAGGTCATTTTCAGGTCAGGTCAAAGATGACGTCACAGGGGTCGAAAAAGTCAAAATGGCGGCGCTAAATATGGAGAGTTTTTCTCGAATAACTTTCGAATTAGTCAAGATAGGAACAAACTAAGGGCAGCATCGTGATCCTCTCGTCAATCCGCATCGAATGATATATATGTTGACCTCGAAAGGTCAAGGTCAAAGGTTGACCTCAGGTCACGTGACCTCGAGGTCATCATGTATATCATTCGATGCGTCTTGACGAGCTGAACACAATGAGACCATCCACGCGTCTGTATCTTGTTTCTGTACGGAGTTATTGGCCAAAAACCTTTGGTGACCTTTGATGACGTCACATGACCTCACAGCTGCCCAACAGCAAAACACACCTCAAGGTAGTGAAGGTTGATCGTATATGAAGTCATGTATGGTATATGGGGCCATTCCAACCCGTTTTAGTGGTAAAAACAGGGAGTTGATTTTTCCCCCATTGACTTATAATGGGGAGGTCGCGAAATTGACCTGACCTTAGGTCACCGATATCAAAATTCCGAGATATACAAATTGTAGCTACTAATGACCTAATAACATCCTGCGACTTTCAAAGGCCTCCGACATCTACTGTAGCTCTGGCACGGTGACAAAGTTGCAAAAAAGTGACTTGAGGTTGGGTCATTCAAAGTGACCTGGTGACCTGACCTTGAAAGGTAGGAGGTTCAAACTTGCACACCATGTGTAAAATTGATAAGGGAATAGTCATACCAAATTTCGCGGCGCTACGCGCCGCGGTTTTCCCGCTATTCGCGAAAAACCTCAGGGGGGGCGGATATCCGCCCCCCCCCGTCGGTGCGCGGGTTAAATGCTTGAAACCACGAAGACTGCAAAGGCGCGGCTAATGGCAGCCGACATACGCCGAATCGCGATTCCGGCCAAACATGGTCTCGAGAAATAGGTCACTGGTCAAAGCTCACTTGGGTCAGGGTCACGAAATTTTCAGGGTAGGTGTAAAATCAACTCGAGGGCACTGGAAGTTTCGTCGCGATCGGCCGCTTTTTACGCGAGTTATTCGCGACAAACCGAGGGGGGTCCGTTCGACCCCCCCCCCCCCTCCCTATACGGGCGAGGTTTAAGCTGTCACAACCTAACATTTCTTTATTTTGGCCGTCATATTTCTCCAACTCTGCATGTAAAAGGCTGCCATTTGTCGACCAAAGCTCTGTGTTATACCGGCCGCTGGAGGCTGTGCGGCGCAGCATAACTTCAGGCGTCATACGCTAGCGACATCTATGAGCGAGACTGTAACCACGCGGCGCAACATAACTTCAGGCGCTGTATGCTAGCGACATCTATGGACAGGATTGTATTGATGTGGCACAACGTGTTTTCATGTCCAAGTCCCCATGCCCAAGTGAGTGACTCGATGCCTCTTCTGTCGTTTCAGCATTGCGTTGTGTGATCAGCCGTCTGGGGCGGTGCCGCCACCCCTCTGTGTTCGCTGGACGGCCACCGCGAGAGAGCGCGCCCCCGGTCCTGTGTCGGACCGACCTGTCAACAAACAGACTGGGAACGGTGAGCGCCTGGGCCATTGGTTTGTTTTGAATTAAAATGAACAAATTAATAGAGTGAATGGGACGCAGCGACAAGGGCTGTGACACTACTTTGTAAATCATATTGCAGTCCATATTTGCGATCGCTTTATCAAACAATCGTCGACATAATCACCATGTATTTTTCTTCATGCTTTGTTTCTTTTTCTTGCGGTTGGGCGGCTATTTCACTTCAATTTATAACATCGTGTCATTTCTCCCACAGCTCATGTGCGGCAGTACGTGCGCCGCCGTTGGTACCGAGACTAGAAGCGTCCATCTGCCGGTCAAAACTGGACTGCGGCCGACGGGAACTCCAGATCTCTCACAGGTATGACATACACCTATACTTTGAGTGAACTGAATTCACATGAAGAACACTAGATATGGGCGCCGTAAGACCACGGCAGTTGGTGCGCCCTAAAACCACAATTAACTTACACTTTAGATCTGGGCGCCATATGGCCATTGCAGTCGGTGCACCCAGCAGCCCCAGTAAGCTAGATAAACACACTTTTGATTGTCACTAGGCTCTAGCTCTTTGTGTGTGGCAGGATTTGCAGAATTTGGTATGCTGATTCCAGTGTTGTTTTTATTTCATGCGCGCCTGGGAGCTCGCGGGTTGGTGAACCAGCCTGATTGGGAATCTGCGGCGGCCTCACACCTGGACGAAAGATGAGTGTTTTTTTTTTCTGTCCGAGCTCTAGTTTGGACTAGTTCTAGCTCTACTTCTACTACTAGGACTAGTTCGAACGCTAGTTTAGAACGAACTAGTTCTATGGTGTGAAATGTTACATGAACTTGCGCTAATTTCGACCTGGCTCTGGCATATCAGCTCACATCCACCAATACTTTGAAATTCTTATTGCTTTTTGTTCTCATTTCATGTCATATTTTTCTTTTCCATTTTCTTCTGTGTTTACTAATTCCTCTGTACTGTTCTTTCAGGCTTGCCTCCCCAGAGAGATGGTTGCAGTGCTCCAACACACCTCCGCCTCAAACTATACTCAAAAGATAAGTCTGCTCCAATTATTTTTATTTGAAATGAATGAAATGTGGCAAATGCAAACTTTGCACGAGATCGATATTTATTCCTTTCCACTCTTATTTCAGGTCCACCAAAGACGGCTGGTTCGCCGATGGCGGCCCGGCCGCTCCAACACACCACCGGGACCCGCCACAGGAGTCGTCTTACCAGGTGGGTCGGTGCACCGATGTGAGGCACTGTAACTGTTGTGACATCAATGCATTGTGTTTTCTAAGGCTGCTCCACTCTAGACTTTGCCCTTGCGAGTTTCATCAGTTCAACATGTTTTTCACTGTCCTCATAAGTGCGAGTCTGCGAGTTTTCTCTGATAAGACTTTGTTCTTGCCGATAAGCGGCGCAATAAGTATCTGCTTCAGTACGGAAGCGTTCCCAGAATGTATGTAGCTCAGTGCAGCCAACCTGCTTTTTTTCGAAGTTTGCATAGTTTACTTGAAAATTAATCTGCGTTTGACGAATTTGCCAACCCAGCTTTGATGTTCGGTCTGGGACGGAATATCAACAACGACCAGAATATGTTTGAAACATGATCCAAAAAAGAAGTAATGAAAGAAACTGGTATTACAAGCTATATAAATTTTATACCTCAAACATTCTCAAACTTTACTAGCAGAAAAGGTTGCGATATATTACCCACTATCCGGTCCGACAAAGTTAAAGGAAATGCGTTTTTCGGCTACTAGTCGTTTATTGTTTTCGTTTCAATAAACGACTAGTAGCCGAAAAAACGTACGTCAAATTACAATGTCTAGTCGTAAAAGCTTGAAATCACACATAGTTCATACAAGGAAATAGTTAATTTTTAACCTTCGTCCCAGTGGGGGGGGGGGATATGTTACCACCCTGTCGCGTTTTTTGCGTGTGAATAAAAAACCGCGGCGTGTAACGCCACGCCGCTTGGGGTAGCTTTTTGTACATTAATTTTGGACAAGGTGTAAAATTTTTTACCCCAGGTCATGTCAGGTCAGGTCACCAGGTCAAGTTAACTGACCAAGCCTAAAAAAGTTTCCAATCATGTCCAGCCTGCAATGTTTGTCAGAAAGGTATTAAACTTGGTGGATTGCATGATGTTATGGGTGCCTACAATTTTTATATCTCGGATTTTTTATATCCGTGACCTAAGGTCAGGTCAGTGGCGTAAACTTACCATTACTTATAAGTCAATGGAGAAAAATGGAAATGCCTCTAGATCCGTGTGTACGCATAGGAACAGTCCAAATATTTCAGAATCACAATGATCTGGACCACCCGTGACAACCAAGGTGTCTTTTTTTGCTGATAGCCTCTAGAAAGGTCATCCGAGGTCATTTGAGGCTACAAACAGATTTTTGCCAATAACTCTCGATTGGAAAGAGATAGGACGCTGGGGATGGTCTCATTGTGTTTGTCTTGTTGAGACGCATCGAATGATATGCAACAAGACCTTTTCCGGTCAAGACCTTCCGGTTTGACCTTGACCTGAGGTCAAATTTTCAAGTTGACCTTTAAAGCTCAAATAATAGTTCATTCGACGCGTCTCGGCAAGAGGAATACGATTCTGGCAATCGAAATGTTGTGGCTTTTTTAAGTCAAAAGTTATTGTCGAAAAACACATTTCGTAAAAACAACTATTTTTGCAGTTTTTGCCCTCTGGGGGCTAAACCGTTGACCTAAGGTCAATTTTGATAATGACCTTATGAAAAGAAGATTTCAAAAGCTATCGATTGTTTTTCCCTGCGTTTTTCTAGCTATTATAGTTCCTGAGATAAATGTATGTTTTCTGAGAAATATAAGGACATTTGGCAAACTTTGGCCTTTGATGACCTCCAGTGACCCCAATATTGCTCTAAGATGAAAAATGACCAAAATACATACTCTCAAATGTGCGCATTGAGAGCTATCGACTACTTTTTACCGCGTCTTTCTAGCCCTCTTAGTTTTTGAATTAGAGGTGGGTGGTAACATATGCTCCCCCCCCCCCCCCACTAGGGCGAAGTTGGCTGAGACCGCCACTGGGGCGCGGGTTAACCCTCGCCCGCACATGGGGGGGTGGTTGCCACCCCCCCCCCCCCAGGTAGTCTTTCTGCTCTGCACTCAACATTTTTAGAGCTAGAAGGCTGATTTTTCGTATAGCTGCTCCTCTATCCTTTCTCGATGTCCACTGAAAATTTCAAGTTTCTGTGGTTTTTGGTTTCGGAGATATGACCTTGTTTTTCAGGTCATGTCATGACCCAAATGGCCAATTTTCAACATCTTGCGTTGGTTATGGGCCTTGTGAGCTTCTGACACCTTGATTTCGGCCTTTTTTGCCAGTCTTACCTCCCACCTATCATGGAACATGTTGTTCGACGATGTACAGATGTCAAGGTCAAGGTCAAGGTCAACCTAGGTCATCTAAGATAATTGCGTTTTAGGCAAGCGGAATTTACTTTTTGTGAGTTTTTTTGACTGCATTTTTGGTAAAAGCTTCTCAGATCATGATTTCATGTAATATGGACACATAAACAATCGGTGCACACATCAGTATACACACAGACACACACAGACATACAGGGTGTCCCATAAGTTCGTTCTCACCTAAATTTTACGTTTTTATGCTTTCTTGCTTAAAGGCACGTTGACATTGGTTCGTAACTGAGCTTACATGGTTGCCATGGCTGGTAGAAATATGCTCCACAGTAGCTAATTTCTGTAGACAAAATAGTTTTTGCTAGAGAGCCCGCTTCCTACAGAGACGGCTAACGCCGCAACATAGAGGTCTCCGATACGGGTACGTCTCAGTATTTAGTCAGCACGTGACCATTCGTGACGATTGAGGGTGATTGAGGCCTACCAGTCTGTAGCCAATATCCATCGCTAACTGGACGCACCGTCAGCAAGTGATGCCGATGATTTGTTGGGAGTCAATCACTGCAAGTTTATCCTCTTTCTAGCCAGCCCTCAGGAATGAGCCAAGTGGCCAAAACTGTGTGGCGCCAAAGTGGCCATCAAAAAGGTCAAAGGGTTAGAAAGTTGGTAAACAGACTTTTCAGGATGGATTACCAGCTGTCTAAGAGTGTTCTTTCGGGGTACATAACTCAAGGTGACTTAAGCTTTGCTTACCGGAGGGCACAAAACAGTCAAAAACGTCTTAAAATGGCTAAACATGAGTTTCGTTATGCCTGAGGCTAAACAAAACTAGAGGGCTGATGACATCAACCAGGTCATCTGGACTAACTAGTCCACGTTCGAGATGAAACATCCGTCCAAACCCGAAAACAACCCCATAAGGGCGAAGGAGGAGGCCTTCATTTCGTCCCGTTATGTTCCTATGCAAAAGGCCAGGGTCACTGTGTTGTGGGGTTATAGGCGTTCTGGAGTTGATCAAGTTACAAGTGACAACCCAGAAACAGTTTTGGGAAGCAGAATGCTTTCCCAAGAACATCTAGGAGGAATTTCAGCCCTCAAGCTGAACTCGAACCGCGAGTATGAACACATTTATAGAGGAGAAAATGGCATCCGGGAGGTCGTAGGCCCATCTTCAGGCAAGACAGTGCATCAGTGCACAGGTCAAGCAAAGCTTAAAAGCGGTGCAAGGAGACTGTGACAGGCGTTTGTGGCAAGATCACATGCCAGGCACCTCATCGGATCAAAATTTCATAAAAATTTGTTGGTTATGCTGAAGTTGAGGCTCGTCGAAGCGCAGCGCTGTTCCAGCCTCGAGGAGCTCACGGCGCATGTCAAGTCAGTCTGGGTTAACTTTAAGCCTGCTATGCAGCCAAACATGCCGGTTGGCATGCCGCAGCATGTATTCATGTGTTTGCCTATTAAATGGGGAGTACATTGAGGGCTCATAAATATACCAAAACGCAATGTACTCTGTTTCACATGCAAACATAATGTGAGAACGAACTTATGGGACACCCTGTACAAACACATATAATTGACCTTGACCTAACTTGACCTGAAATGACCTCAGCAGCAAAAACCTGGTCGGGTAGTGTGACAAAGAGGTTCTAGCTGGCTTGGCACCAGAAAACGGCATCGTCATCGGTATATGATAAGCAGCGCACTTGATATCCAGCGGTGACCCAAAACAACAACATTTTTTAGTTCGACCTGACCTGGAAGGTCAATGACTGACCTGAGAAGGTAAAACTGGGTATCATTGGATTCGTCTCTTCCCAAAGAATCTTTTTGGTCTTTACCGCTAAGCTCTATCTCCAACAGGAACGAAATGGCGCGGGGGGGTGGCAACCACCCCCCCCCCCCATGTGCGTTCTAGGATGGGAAAATGGCATGTGCGGGCGAGGGTTAACATGGGGTTTTGAACTGAAATAGCAATTTTGTAGCTTGTGCTGAGACTAACTAGCACAAATCATAAGCTTGTACGGTCCAACGATCACCCTAAGCAAAGATATTCAATTTCCCGTTCCAAAAGAGTGTCTTACGCAGGAATGTGGTGTCTTAGAAAGGAATGCAGCCACGTCATCGTCAGCCAATCAGCATGCTGCTTACAGCCATTGCAGCATGGGTAGGTTTGAACCACGCAATGTGATTGGTCAACGCGTAATCAGCTTCCGCGTCAAAACGTCATTTTACGTAGAATATAGTTTTTATGATAGTTCTTCCTATATTTAAGTATAGAAAATAATTGTTTTTACAAAAAGGTTTTATTTTATTTTCTGAACATTTTGAGCATACAAAAAACATAAATCCGTAGCAAAATACTAATTTCAGGAAAGTGAACTATTTCCTTTAACAGCTACCGGAGCAATGACAGACGACGTCGCCGGTGTTAAAAAGAAAATGATGCAGACAATGTAGACGATAAAAAAAACATTACAGATTACAGCATAACCCACGTTCTTGTGCCAAAACCGTAACTCGCAGTCTTGTATGTACACTCGCAGACTCCCACGTGCATGCGTGGTCCGTCACTGGTCCAGTGTGGGGCAGCCTTTATTATGCCGTGGGGTGTGACCGTTCCTCCGGATGTGACGCCGCATGTTACCACGTTTTACAGAAGCGTTTTGTGGAAAGCTTGTTTATTATGACATAACGTTATGCATACAGTGTATAATGTTATTTTTACGTAAGTACAAAATAAGAATGTTATTTTAAAACAACCTGATATCCTATTTTTCCAATTTTACTTATTTCAATTCGTCAAACTGACAACACGGTGAAAGCCTGAAGCTAAACAATCTTAAACTACTTATAAGGGCATTTGTCAAAATTCATTACCCAAGCTCCGCCCTTTCTTGTATCTCTACGCAGTGCTGTATCTTTGGCATATGGGGGTCAGGTCAAAGGTCTCAGGTCTGGTCACCAAATGTAATCCAAGGACATTTTTTCTTGCGACATCTCAGGCAAATTGACTGACAATTATTTAACCCGTGCTCAACTAAGCCCCTAGCTGGATACCATTCACTAATGGGGGAGGAGTCGTTTACTACCTTCGTTAAAGGTTAGGTCAAGGTCAGGTCAAATGGGAAAGTCTGATAACGATTCGAATCAATAGCGAACGTAGTGCCGATTAGATCGGGCCCAAGTTGGGACCGAGTATTTGATCTGTAACTGCCGGGCTTTTGTCTAGTACCTACGTTCATCTCCTGTATCTGCATGTCTAGAAATAAACATAACTTATTTTAAAAGCTATAAACATTTCATGCGACAATCATTTTCTTTTGAACATATTATACGTAGCCGCACTGAATTTGTTTTCATCTGTTTTCGTCTTCCCTGAATAAGTCCAATGGACGAAATACCTATAGGTCAAGTTTTTCTAGTACTGTAATTTTAACATTTCACGAATATACATGAGCAAATACTACTTATTAGTTGGTATTTATTGTCGACATGTTATTGGCCAGTCCCAGATCATGTAAAAAGGATGAAATTGTTGAAATAAAAATAAAGCAATAAGGTGTCATCAGGATACAGCTTAGAATCCCAACGCTGCCTATTTTGTGTACTAATTTTTGATCCGCGCCCCAGTGGCGGTCTCAGCCAACTTCACCCGGGGGGGGGACGCATATGTTGCCACCCACCTTTAATAAAAACTAAGAGGGCTAGAAAGGCGCGGTAAAAAAGCAGTCGATAGCTCTCAATGCGTACGGTTGAAAGTAGGATTTCAGTCATTTTTCATTAGAGCAATATTGGGGTCACTAGAGGTCATCAAGGTCAACATTTGCCAAATGTCATATTTTTTTCAGAAACATGCGTTATCTCAGGAGGTATGATAGCTAGAACAAAAGCATGGAAAAGCAATCGATAGCTTTTGAACTTCCTTTTGATAAGGTTATCATCAAATTGACTTCAGGTCAACGATTAAGTCTCCATAGGTCAAACATTGTGAAAATAGCTGTTTTTGGATAAAACATTTTCACGAATAACTTTTGAACCAGAAAAGATGACGCATTGGCAATGGCACTATCGTGCTTCTCTCCTTCAGTGGCTTCGATTTTTTTTTACCTGAAAGGTCAAGGGCACGTGTGACCCAAA
>NW_024883980.1:0-27554 GCF_019059575.1 Amphibalanus amphitrite | reverse complement strand
ACTTTAGAATGTTTAACGCGGCAGCTTTTTATTTACTGAGCCAGAGCGGGACTGATTAATGCATATTCACGATACAGCCTCAGGCCCCCTCACTGAGCATTTGATGATCCGGTGACAAACGTGCCACCTGTGGATTTAGTCGGCGAAAAACGATTAGGAATTGTGATACAAGGAAAATCCTGAGTTATTATTGGTCATCAGCATACCTAAACTAATTGAAAGCGATCTCGAAAACAGTCATTACGTATGAGTCATTCTCACAGCTATTTTCTTCTTCATTTGCATTGCTTCTTCCTTTTTATCAGTCACTTATCAGCATCTATTCCACCACCTTTTCTGTCAAATTCTCCATCTTACAATCTTTTACACCGTATACCGCCATCTGACCATCGCTCCCCCTCCCCTCCTCTCCTCCCCCTCCCCTCGGGTGCTGTTCGGACCAGCATCCTCCGATGTCCGCTCCGCCCCCGGAGACCCAGATAGGGTAATACATGGTAATAGTGCGCTAACCTGCGCCCAGCCCATGCCGGCGGCGGGGCCGGGCAGACTCCGTGCCTGTCGCAATACCATTAAAGATTGTCGGCGGTTGGCGGCCTACATGGATGCGTGGGCCGCTGATAGGCAGGGTGGGTTGCTGATAGGCAGGGCACTGTTGACCCCAGGGCAGTGCCTACTGCGTGGTGAGGCTGAGATTTGGCACAGGAAGGATTGACGGTAAGCCGCGGCCGGGCTGCGAGGGTTGCTGATAGAAGGGAGAGGAATTATTGGAAGCTTTGGTAATGCACAACTCGGTGCTAGCCATTACATGTGGATGTGGGTGTTGTTATAAGTTGAACAAAGTAAAATAGGTATCGTCGAAAATTCCGAGCGCAAATAAAATGAAGAAATAGAAATATGATAAAAGTCTCGGAATCAAATGACGTCCTAGTCCTCACAAATATGGAACAAATCAGTTACACAATTCAATCAAATATTCAGTAACTATATGAGTTGAATATAACCAAACCTAAAATAAAACATAAAATAAGATACAATATCGAATTCATTTCATCAATCGAATCAAGAAATCATTTTAGCTCTTCGAAAGATCACTTGGGATCCATATTGGCGATCATTATCAATGTCTATTTAACGCGGTTGAGGGATGTGATCAATACTAATCTACGCCAAGCCTGCGCGCAGAATTGCATAAGACCCCGCCGCCCCGGTAAGGCCGACTTACCTAGCCGTTTCCAGACTCCGCTCGGTACACTTCTCCTCTTCCTGGGCGGTTGCACGGGCCGGAAACTGCCGGCGGGCGGCTGCACTGGAGTCGGCCCGTCCTCCAGCGTCGCCCCCACCGGCCACGGGTACAGGTCATCACGTGCTCGGTCACCAGGCCACGCCACGGCGCCGGATTGGTCGGCCGCCCGGCCGGCGACCAATCACAGGGCGACACGTCACTCGGCGACGGAGAGTGGGCCAATCACTAGCAAGGGTCACCGGGCGTCACTTTTACAGGTGGTACAAACGTCCCGGTTTTACGTCGAATATTTGAAGATCACTAGTCACTCAACACTTTTCCCACGTCATAAAGTTCCTGGCGTATTGTTACTGATTGTTCAGACAGTAATCTCCGTATGTTCAACAAAAAAAGCGATCCACATTGGAACAAAATAAAAACTAACAAAGGAAATAATGATGCAGCACGGAAAACAAAATAAATAAATAAAAGGTTCGATTTGTCGCAGAAGTGCACTTCTTCGTCCCGCAAGATTCTCTCGACCAGCTTACAGCACAGCTCACCGAGACGCAGCACAATCTCCGTCTGTCACTGTAGATCCACTCCCTCAGTGTAAAGCTACGAGTTCTTCTCCTCCGCGGGAAGACCAGTCATCGGTCTCTCACTTCTACAGGAGGCCAGTCAGACCTCACCACTCCTCCCGCCGATCCACCCTCTCTCGTACAACTCTGCGCTGCGGCGCTACCGAGCAGACTGGCTCCGCTTCCGAGCAGCCGTTCCCGGCCGTTTAGCTCGTGTCGAATCTGCAACAAACAGCACATGTTGGCGCCGCGACTCGGACAAACAGGGCGCTGGCAAGTGGCCATCCAGTTGTGTATGGTCGGTTTAAGACGGGGAATGAGGGTGGGATCAGAGGGACCAGACTCGGGCGCTCTGGACTTGAGAGAAATACACTGCGTGGAGACAGGGTAAGAGAAAACAGGACGAATAAGACAGTGTGTCGGGAGTGGCAGCGAGGCAATTTTACAGCACTTCGCACTGTTTTGTCCATCATATTTCGCATGAAGCTTCCTAAAAGTAGCTGCATTTACTGCATAACGCGATCATCTTTTGGTATAGCCTTTAATCTTGACCACTTTTCAAACATCATTGCTAGTTTAATTATATTCATAATTTCACTACAATTTCACTCATGGTCAAACATAAAACGGCCTATCTACATAAAAACGTACCTATTTATTTATCGTTCAGGGCTGAGCTCTCAGATTCACATACGATGGATAACCGGGACAAATCGCCTTTCCAAACCGACAACGTTAACCTCGTTGCGGTGAGTAGCTTTTTCGCCCTCCGTGGCCGAATGGAGAAAAATAACCTCTGTAGCGCACTCAGAATATCTCTTTTGTCTCAGACAAGGCGAAAAAGTATCTATAGTCTGTTCCATATCAAGCTTGCAGTCGCAGTTTCTTCGGCAGATCGCTCCTCCGCTCAAGAATTTGCGCCTCAAAATGTAAGAGCTGTATATACATACAGAAATCACGCACTGCTTTCAGCAGGGCACTTCGGCTGCAAACTTGAAACGGAACAGAGTATAGGTGGCACAGATTCCCTCAGCACCAGCGTATATCGATGGCTCGTCGAAGGGCTGGATTTATGGCGCCCGAAAATCACTACCTAAGCCCGTGAAATATCCTCTCATCGGTCCTCCGTCCATAATGGATATCCGGCCGAAATTTCCATTAGCTGATGATAGTCTATTGGAAGGTATGAAAGAGCTACGTGGCTACCTTGACATGCCTCTTACTACATATGTAAGAAGAAATTACCCCACATGTATAAAAATAAATGCGCTTCCAAATGTAGTTTATTTCATGATCCATACCAATTTTCTTTGCATTGACCATTTATTGGCCTCCAAATAGTATGGGCTCGTATCACTTGGCTTTTCTTTCGTTTTCTTTCAGCTTCTTTGTAAGATTGCAGAAGGTAAATCATGGATACCCGGCATGTCTGGCAGCGGTTCGAGATTCGTCTCACGTTCCTTTGAATAGAACAGAGGCGCTGGATTTGCATGATAGTTTCGCCGCATCCCCGAACAATATGAAATTCCATCCTTTGCCGTCGAATCAATTTGAGTGTCATATATTTCGTGCGGCCGAGGCACGTCAGACAATATCATCACTGAGCTGCATGAGGATGGGTGAGGGCACGGGGGAGAGGGGAGGTCAGGGTCACTGTGGACCCGGTGCTCTCTGCCTCTTCCCTCACGCGCCGCACTCTCTCCAATTCCAGCCTAACGGCCTTTCAGTTTGAAGGCACAGCTATCGGGAATCCTTGGACACTATTCGGCCTTCCTCCACCTGGTAATCCTCCTGGCGTTAACAGTTCACCCTGCTCTTTCTCTCTATTTCTCTCTCTCTCTCTTTCTCTCTCTCTCTCGCTCTCTCTCCTCTCTCTTTCTTTCTCTTTCTCTCTCTTTCTCTCTCTCTCTCTCTCTCTCTCTCTCTCTCTCTCTCTCTCTCTCTCTCTCTCTCTCTCTCTCTCTCTCGATTTTGCTGTATTTTGTTCTTTTAGGTTAAGCCAACAACAAACATTAGCGCATTGTACAGCACGAATGCGATTTGTAGCTACTATGTAGTACAAAAAAAATGAAGCATACGTTTTGCCTATCTCAGGAAGAAAAGTAACATAAATTTCTGTTCAACCGCAGCTGCTATTT
Organism: Amphibalanus amphitrite; assembly: GCF_019059575.1. Lineage (NCBI taxonomy): Eukaryota > Metazoa > Arthropoda > Thecostraca > Balanomorpha > Balanidae > Amphibalanus > Amphibalanus amphitrite. The sequence goes on along the minus strand of NW_024883980.1, from coordinate 23,613 downwards.
ATGATGAATGAACGAATTCTTCCCCTGACAGATGAGACACAAATTTATGTCATTTTACGGGATGTTTCAGCGCCCACTTAAAATGCAGATTTATGCAGCAGCATGTGTCTCAATGAGTGGTGAAAAATAATGGTGACGCAGCCTGCAAAAGGAAAATTTGTCCTGACTTGCTATATTTTCAGATTAATTAAACAGCTAATGCAAGTCCTTTGAAACACTCGAAGCATTCTAAAAGAAAATTTTTGATTTTTCATAGTTATAAATGAAACTATGGAAAACTGCAGCCATTACTGTGTAGCCATTACTTAACAAGAAAGATTCGAAAAAAGACGACAAAAAATCATCACTGCTCTCAATGCTTTCAAAAAGCATGTACACAAAGCAGAATCTGCAGTATGCAAGCTCGATGGAACGGGAATGCGACACTGCTGTCAGCGATTTTCTTAGCGGTTAGGATTGAGTTGAGACACATCTCGACTAGACCCTTTGTTTGCATGATTTTTCTTCAGCATCTAACTCAAGGTGCGAGATCCTACCCAATTACAGTTCTTTTGTTTTGACGTTAATCGGATTTAAGAGCCATTTTGGCCACTAATTGTAATCTCAATATCCATTCAGCTATGGAGATCTCGGATTGAGCCGATGTATCTTGGCCCCCTGTTCCAACGAGTTGACGCTGTATCGGCGCCGTCTCTAGCCGGCCGCGGAGTCACTGGTGGGTAGGCTAGCCCGCCGCACACGCCTGTCCGGCGGCACAGCCTACGTCGCCAGTGAGACGCCGAGCCGCATGCCTCCCGAGTCCCGTGCACCGTGGCTTGAAGATTGGTGCTGGAAATCCTATCCAAATGTATTTTTGGAGCTTTTGTTATATTTTCAACTACCAGAAATGGTTTTTGGCAGCAAGAAAGTGTATCCATATGTATTCGAAGTAAGGTTGAGAAATCAATGAAGAAGATAAGTATGTAAGCAGTTTGCCGTGGACGAAAAGACGTATTGTTAAGCTTGATTACCACGTATTTTATAAAGATATATGTCAATGAGAAAAATTGTCTGACAAATACACATGGTTGCTTCAAAAAATTGTTGTCTTTTCTCTCGGCAGAAAAAAGACAGCAAAGAAGAAGCAAAAAAAAAAAACATTGCAACCATTCGGCACCTCGCGGTTTCTCGCGTCCCATTTCCCATCTGTCGCCACGCACGTCTTCCCTACCGGACTCGTCCATCTCAGGACAAAAGCTGCCGTTCCATCATGGTGGCGCGCCCCTGAGGACCTGTGGCAATCACATTCGAGCCGCGCGCACCGCACCGCACCGGGGGGGGGGACACCGGTGGGGGGGGGGGAGGCACCCGGGTCCCTCGGGCGGTGCCGTGCCGGCCAATCCTATTAGGACCAGTGAGACGACTGCGCCCCAGATCCTCTTACGGTAAGGAGGTGTACAGAAAAGGCCGGTCACTGCACGGGTGGGCTTGTTTTAGTTGTAGGAGGCCGCAAAAATAGGTGCTATTATATGCATGTGCAGAGATTGTATGTTAAAGGTTAATCGGTTAATGCGATGAGAGACTCCTAACTGCTGGAAACAAATAGAAAATATGTATTTTTGTGCAGAGAGATGGTCCTAGATCATTGCCTACCTCTACATAGGAAATCATTTTTACATTAGACTAAAACGAAATTCCCAAATATGAACGGTTCACACAAAAGTAATAACCTGGTTCTGACGTATGGCATCCTGTGATGAAAGCAAACGAGAGCTGGTGTGAATGAACTAAGAATCCTTACGAAACCACATTGACTGGAATTGAAAGAAGCCTTTGAGCAAACTTGGAGCGCTTTCATTCACCGAGTCTCATCTGAACGCAGCTCTAACGATTCCCAAACGTCTGGCAAAAACCGGCCGGCTTCAAATCAGACCTGGCTCGGCCGTCCCTCCCCTCTCCCTCCCCTCTCCCTCTATCCAAACACTGCCCTCCCTCTCTGCCCACCGCAGGTCTCACAATGTTTGGACAGGAAAATAGCCCGACCGGGACGGATTCGGTATAGCTGGGATGTTCGATCCGGCAGCTGGGGTGTTCTATTTTCTCCCAGCGTCCGCCAGTCTGGGCTTCCTGATACACTATGGACGCTGGCTCCAGAGGGAGTTTCGAAGATCCTTATCGAATGTATCTTTGTATCATGTATATCATACAAGAATGTATATCATCATAAGGATGTGAGATGATGTGTTCGTCCTGGGTGAGGACTGGTATAAACTTTACAGTATACATGCACATTAGGATGTAGATGTGGGGCACTGACATATGAACGGGTGCATCTAAACTCGCAGCAGCCTTTAGAGTTTCATTCAATCATTATCCAGGTAGCCAGGTAGTCATTTGTTACATTAGATGCAGTGAGGTCAACTATGATAACATTGCAATTGTGTCTACTGAATTATGCATTGCAAGCGGTGGAATTGCATCAGCTATACGAGCACCAGCATTAGTTGCGAAATGGTGACTCGTGGGCTTTCATTGCATTGCGGTGACATACGCCATCAGATGTCGGTGGTTTTTAGATGAAATAAATGTAATTGTCCATATCGTGGGACAAACAGCGTCATGAGAACTAATTATCTTTGACACAGTTTGATAGAAAGAAAAGTAAAATGCAGCTGGATGAAAAAGGAAACATAATATATGAAGAGGATGGCTTTCATGTTGTGCTGTTAGATTCTATATAGTGCAATAATCATATTAGCGTTTAAAAGGAGAATGAATACTAAGTTTTTTGAAACGCGTAACTCTTTAATGAAAAACCTTTGGAAGAATTTCCGCCGTCAACATGTTATCATAATTCTGCTATCTTTCCTCGTTCTCAAAAGTTCGTTTGACAACAACACGCTCTTCTGAGCTCGTAATTTACGAGAATCACATACTTTGGAGCTGCAAACTTCTCGCCTCCTCTTTGTCAACTTTGTCTGCTGGAAACTAAAGCTGAAGCAAACTTGAAAACTATTCCTGGAAGCGTCTGCTATTTCAGTGCCGTTCATTCTCATCCAGCAGTGACATTACCATTTCCCGACGCCTTAACCCGCGAGTTGCTGGGGGGGGGGGGCGTTAAACGCCCCCACTTTTTTCGCCGGGTCATAGCAGAAAAACGGCGCGCCGCAGGCGCGCCAAATTTTGGGTACATGTAGGAAATTGATTGAAGTTTATTGTGGCAAAGTTTCAAAAACATCGGTCGGAATTTTTTTGAGATATCGAGGTTTTAGTGACGTCATGATTTCTGAGTTTTCGACCAAAGACGGCATATGTTCAAAAAATCATATAAAATCACAAAATAGACATACAGACATGTCGTAAACGCCATTAGACTGCCAATACCTTGAACAATCAAATGGCTATCGTCGATTATTGGTTATCGTTTAGCATTTTCCAAAAATCTTGAACTGAACCTTGGCAATTTCTCGGGACTACTTCACGACCATGATACATACATTTCTTAAATTGAACTTTTTGAGCCAAACACGTACACATATGACAAAATGAATGTCACCATCGTGTTCTACGCCCCAAATTACTCATAAACATGTGTCACAGGCTGCGAATATCAGTTTTGATTTTCGGGCATATGTGCCTACCCGGTTAACCTGACCTTGACCCTGACATATGCTTGACTGACCCATACATGGAGCTGACACTCTTGTAGACCTTATGTGATGGATTGTGCACCGTTTTGACAGAGTTTATGACGAGAGGCGCCCATTGCGAAGTCCTAAAGTCCATGCTACTGAAAGCCCGATTTCAGGTGTTTGACCTGACCTTGACCCGACCTGTGACCTCAAAATTCAACTTTAAAGTACTCATCTGAAGCGTCTCGTCGCGTTCTTTCGTTTGCCGCCTCGTGCGTTTCGCTGCGCCTACTGGTTCTCGAGTTATCGGCTGGGGGCGTTTAACGCCCCCCCCCCAGCAAACGGTGGGTGGCGAAATACCCCAGCAACTGCCGGGTTAACCCTCGCCGGACCTATTGGTTTTCTACATACGCGCCGGCCGAGGGGGGGGGCGGGTACGACCCCTCCCCCTCGCCGTTTCGCCCCTGGTGGAGCTAGCGCGTCGCGGAAAAAAACGAGCGTGTGCGCCGTTACGAGACGCAGAGATTGGTACCCGATTTTAAGGTCCTAGGTCAACCGGTGACCTCTGAGGTCGGGTCAAGTGCCCCAGGGTACGGTTCAGTTTTTGGTGAATAACTTCGCAAAAAAACGGCCGCAGAGCCGCGATTTTGGCAGCATCGTGTTTGTCTCGCTCAGGCGCGTCGAATGATATACTTTTTGTTCGGGTCAGGTCAACTTAGGGTGTTGACCTCAGGTCAAGGTCAGGTCAGCACCCCCAGGTCACGAAGTTGGTCGAAAGAGGTCATGTCGCATATCATTCGATTCGGCAGGTCTTCCTGAGTCCATTGGTGGCTTTCCCGACTCGCTAGCTCAATTTGATCAAGAGTTATTGACGAAAAACAAATATGACCTTGATGTCGTCATAAATGACGTCACGCAAGGTCAACATTGCAAAAGTGACGCATCTAACCTTGCAAGGAGTGCATCAAATCACGATTCTGTGTGCTTGAGATAGTTGGAGATCGTTCCCGGCGCCAGAATAGCAGTTTTCATTTTTCCCCATTGCTTATAATGGTGAGGTCACGAAAATGACCTGACCTCATATGACCTTTAGGAAAAATCCGAGATATACAAGTTGTGAGACTCATAATGGATACTAGATCCTGCAAGTTTCATTTCCCTGTGACATCTCCTCTGGCAGTGAGGGCGTTGCGAAGTTGCGACATCTGAAGACCGTGCAGAGGTTCACTTATGACGTCATAGGTCAGTGACCTGACCTGACCTAAAGATGCGGTTGGTGTCAAAAGATCCGGCTTGAATCAAAGGTCAGCTATGCCAAGTTTCAGCTCTCTATCGCCAGCGTGTTCGGAGCTATCGCGAAAAAACCCTATGGCCGGCGAGGGTTAAATTGCCCTCAGTAGTATCATACTGCTGACCGAACGCCGCGCTGGCCATAACGAGTCAGGCGCTGTGTCCACGAAGGAACATCTAAAGCTGCAGTGGCCAGTCTGGATTTTACCGCTGCGTGCAGACCGTTCCAGCATTTATCGCCCCGCGGTGTCGCATTCTGCCGCCCACGTGGGCCGTGTCGCAGCAAACAATGCCAGGGGCTCTCAGTTTGGGACAGACGTTTCGGACTGAAATCAGCGGCCGCAGCCTAGTGAAATTAGTGGCCGAGGACCGCCAAAATCAGTTCGAAGCTCACTGAAAACATCCCGCAGCCTACTAAATTCAGCAGGGTTTGGTGTTTGTTTAATTTTTCAAATAAACAAACATAAACAAACTGTTCACGAACAAATGTGTTCACGAACAAGTGACGTCATCGGTCAAATTTTGGTAAACAAACAACGAACAGTTCGCGAACGTTCATGAACTGTTCGCGAACACGGTAAAGAGGGGGTAGATAAGACCCCCTCCTTAGCCATTTCGCTCCTAATTGAGATAGAACCTTGCGGAAAAAGCCAGCGTGTGCGTCTTTACAAACCAAAGCGACTGGTATCCGATTTCAAGGTCTTACACCAACCGGTGACCGCCGAGGTCAGGTCAAGTGCCATAAAGTAGGGGTTTGGTTTTTGGTACATAACTTCGCCACAAATGGTGGCAGAGCCGCGATTGTGGCACCATCGTGCTCGTCGTGGCCAGGCGCGTCGAATGATACGCTTTTTGTTTGGATTAGGTCTTTTTAGTATGTTGACCTCAGGTCAAGGTCAGGTCAAAGCCACTCGGGTCACAAAGCTGCATGGAGGATGTTATGCTGCATATCATTCGATGTGGCAGTTCTTTCTGAGTCGATTGATGGCTCAACCGACTCGCTAGCTCATTTGATCGGAAGTTATTAGCGAAAAGCTCCTACTGCACCAAACAACCTTAGTGGCGTCTTATATGACGTCATGCAATGTCTTAAATGCACAATTTAAGCCTCAGCGTTGCAAAAATAATTATGAATCATGATTCCATGTGCTTGATATATGACTGGTGCATTTTTCACATGTAAAACATGCCTGCAGTCATGTCGGCACCGTATGATAACAGTTGCTCCAAAGATATCAGAAATGATGACTTGTTCATGAACGTTCACGAACGTTCACGAACTGTTCGTGAACAGAGAATCGTTGGTGAACATGTGACCTTGAATGCCAAAATTCGTAAACTATCAAATAAACAAACAAACAAACATTGTTCACGAACTGTTCATGAACAAATATACAAACACCAAACCCTGAAAATCAGTGTTCAGCTAATTGCAATCAGCCAACAGACCTACACTGAACCCCTCATACAAACCACTGGCCCCACATACATAGGTACCACTGAAATTGACCACTAGAATAAGCCTCCAACCTACTGGAATCAGTCTTCAGCCCACTAAAATCCAACCAGCAGCCCACAGCCTACTGAAACCAGTCAACAGTCCAGTCAGCAGCCCATTGATATAACCCGCGCCCCGTAGGGCTATCGGCGGACCCTACCGCCCGTAGGGGTGGGGCCGTTTCGGCCCCCCCCCCCCTAAGATCTCGGAAATTTACCGGCCGATTTTCAAAATTCAAACGGTGTTCGATAGCCCCACCGAAAAACTACCTTGTGACCAAGTTTCATTGACCTAGGTCAAACCGATGACGTCACAGGTCAGGTCAAAGGTCGGATTTTCACCGTTCACAGGCATTTCAAGAAATGTGTTGTGAAATCGAGTAAATTGGCAATTTATTGAAAACTATCGATGGTACATTGTTCGTCAAACACATACTTTGCTATATGAGGTCACTGATACCAGGTCAGGTCACAGCGAGGTCAGGTCACCGGGGGTCACAATATGAAAGTGTCGTGTGATACATGTTTTATGGTCCATTTTACATGAAAAATGCGATTATGTGGGTTAGGCAGCCTTTGGGGCCAGCCTTGGTCACGTTTTGGTGAAGGTCAGGTCAAGGTCAGGTCAAATTAGGTCAAATTTCAAAGTTGATACTTTTGCATAAAATGGGTATCAATTCGATGCAGCTCGTCACGGGGAGTCTAATGGTAGTCTTTGTGTTGCTCTACGATGTCTAGAATCGCCAAAAAATGAGTTTGAAAATTTGACATCATCATTTTTGAACAGTTTTTTTCGCTATAAGTTATAACTTGGCCAAAAAACAAGGTATTGATCTGAAATTTGGTATGTGGATAGAAGACGGTAGGTTCTATCACATATATTCCGGTTTTTTCGAAACTCAAAAAACTTTTTGGATTTTTTGGCAAATATAACCAAAAAAATGCTTTTTTGATTTTTGGGGGTCAAAAATCAAAAATTTAAAAAATCCGAGATAGCAAATTTGTAGCCCTGTCAATTTTACACCTTTTATGTCTAGATAATTTTTCTGTATCTTCAAAGCTGTAGGCCTGACAGGTCTTCTCGCGAAGGTCTTTTTTTGGTCGAAAATGACAGAACATGACGTCATTCTGACGTCATTTGTGGCCAACCTATCATAGCCTCTGGAAAAATTTTTGGTCACAATGTGTAAAATTGATGCTCGGAGGGGTCCTGAAAGTTTTGTGGCGATATCTCCAGCCGTTTAGGAGATATCGACGGAAAAGGATAGGGAGGGGCCGTTTCGGCCCCCCCCCCTACGGGGCGCGGGATAAGCCCTTAGCCCACTGGAATCAGCCCATGCAGCCCACTGAAATTAGTCCATAGTTAGCCTACTGAAAGCAGCCCATAGCGGGCTGAACTCAGCCCACACTCCCCTGGAATCAGTCCACAGCCCAATAAAGCAGTAGCAGTCTGGATTTACTCGGACGCTTCATTTCGTCATATGCTGACGGGCGCTGTCGTAGCGCATCGATAAAGCCCTATCTCCGAGTACCGGCTCCGCCACTCATTTCTGCAGCATTTCTGTCGCTGGATCCGCCGCCGGACGAATTGCCAATATGACGTCATTTGATATTGGATGCCAGGAGCGGAATTTAATAACGCGAAATGAGGGTGGTGGGGGATGGTGCGCCGTTTTATGAAAAATACGCTGTAATTATGCCACTGGGTCATCCAACGGAAGGTGGGCGTGTTGGCCATAACTGCTAGCTAAATCTAGCAACATCGGCTATGTTTGTTTTGGCTAGATGTGCGCCTGTTGCTACTCCTCTGATTCGCATATTTCATGCGAAAAAAACGAGTGTGTTGATAAGCTTATGAGATGAGGAAGGAGATGGCCAATGACTTCAGGAACTTTCATTTGAGAAGTTTCCCCCCCCCCCCGATCTCCCACATCTGATAACAAAACGAAAGTTGCATAGAGGAACAGATTTTGTCATTTTTGTGCTTATTATTGTTTTCATCGGTTCATCTCAAATATCAGCGATATCTTCCTTACTGCGCATCAGTTCAACAGTCGGCACGGTGAACGCCGTTTACGGACACGATCCCGTCATTTCCGCGATAATTCGATAGGGCAGTCTCCTTACCGCCCCTGCCGTGCCCCGCTCTCCATCAGCGAGTACCGGAGAGCCCCGATACACCTCGCCGCCAGGTGATTGACTGATGTGAATTGATGACGCCTGATGTGGATTAATGATCCACCGATGAGCCGTCGGTATAGCTATCGACAGCTGCGGTGGAGATTGATGATAAAAGATGGACGAATATCGGACGTGATTTGCTTCAAAAGAGTAGGGAGTCTACTGGGCCATCATATACTGTAATGCTTACTCGTTTGTCGTAAGTTGTAACTTTTATCGATTGGTGGGTGTTTAAAATATCAAGTTGTGTAGCCTGAAGGCAGGCAGCATAACGTAAAAACAAAACGGAAGCGTCTGCTGTTTCGGTGCTTTCTATTGTCAAGGAGCTCCATACTGAGAGCACCAATGATGTAATCTGAACTTACTAGCATTGGGCAATGCTAACTCTTACATTTGATAGCTCGAGTGTATCCCTTTGTGCTCCCAATAGTTAGGATGGGATCCCCTCCCTTCGGCCTGACCGAGACCGATAATCGGCTTGGACGGAGCGCTCCCGTATCGACTTGGAACGAGCCAGCTCAAAACTGCTGACCCACAGAAGCCGAGATCGAGTCACATCCTTCAGGGGAACGAGCGGCCAGCGTTAGCCAGGGCTAGTCGATGTAACTTTGTGACACACGATGCAGGCTGTGGACAGGGCAGAACTGGTCCCGATGAGACATTGATAGTTGTAAGATACGACTGCAGCAAGTCGAACGCATTGAGAAGTTATGATAGGATGAGTTCGGTGGAACAATTGGCAGGAAATGTGAGGATTCAGAAATTAACCCGCGCCGGGCCGGGGGGGTGTCTGAACACCCTCCCCTTCTAACTCGGCTCCTGGGCCACGTAGCGACACGCGGTAGCGGCAATCGAAAGAACGTTCAAAATAAGGACGGAAACACTTGGTCATTTTTTGGGTCAGGTCAAAGGTCAGGTCACCAGAGGTCACCAAAGGTAAAATGTTGACTATTTCAACATTTTGGAAACTACCAACCGCTATCTCGGGAACCAATAGAGCTACAGCGCCGCGAAAAAGCGCATTCGATAGCCCTTTTACAGACCTTTCTGAGTTATGTTCTCAGATTGGACCTCAGGTCAACGGTTTAGCCTCCAGAGGGCAAAAACTCCAAAAATAGCCGTTTTTACGAATTACGAAAAACGTTTTTTCAGCAATAACTTTTGACTAAAAAAAGATATGACATTACTTTTGCCACCATCGTGTTCCTCTCGTCGAGACACTTCGAATGAACTGTAATTTGACCTTGAAAGGTCAACTTGAAAATTTGACCTCAGGTCAAGGTCATGACCTGACCGGAAAAGGTCATGTTGCATATCAGTCGATCCGCAACGTCGAGCCGAACACATCTAAGGCGTTCTCAGCGCTCTAGCACGTCTCTATCAGAAGTTATTAGCGAAAAACTGCTAGATTCTGTTCGTGACCTGAGATGACCTCGGGGACATAACGAGGGGTCACAGTTGCCATTTTCCGGTTCAGTGTGTCAATTTTACCTACATCTCGATGTTTGAGAGTGTCTAGAATAGCGTTCGTGCAAACCAGACGCTTTTCAATTTTCTCCCATTAACTTATAGGTATAAATGGAGAGGCCGCAAAATTGACCTGACCTTAGGTCACCGATATCAAAATTCCGAGATATAAATTTTATAGATAATGTTGCTCTAATCAATCGCTGAAAGTTTCAAGGCAATCGATCAATCGGTGTAGCTATGACGAGCATTCTTATTTTTCTGAGGTGAGGTCACTTGGCGTGACCTGGTGACCTGACCTAAGGTGACCTGGGTCTGAAATTTTCACAACATGTGCGGAAAAGATGCACAAACATATGTGCGAAAAACCGCTGGGGGGTGTTCAAACACCCCCCCCCCCGGCCCGGCGCGGGTTAAAAGTGAAATGGAAATTTCACTTTTAGTCAAGTCGGTCATTTCATTGCAATTAGAGTTGCAAAATTTCCCTACCGCACTACCGGCATGCCGGTAATTTTTCACTACCGCAGGTTTTTTCGTGGTATTTGGTATGTCTTGCCGGTAGCATGCCGGTATTTTTGATTTTGTGCAAAAAAATATCAGCAAAAGATTCAAACTTTGGACACTAAGAGGCTCTCAAATTGTAAAAAAAAACAGCAATATTAACCACTGCAAGATACATTTTGTGGTAGAAGTTCCATTGCTAAGGGTAGGGGTAACACATGGACCTCAGCATTTCACAGGCTTGGTTATAATTAGAATTGTCAAGAATCTACTGTGGTCTATAAAAGGAAGAATTGGAATGGTACTCATTCATGTTGCAAAAGCACGATCAATTAGTAAGTCTAATGGTAGGTAATATGTATAACACAATAAAATAAATAAATGTTCATGACAACATTCCCTAGGGGAAAAGGCAGAATCAAAACACCAAAAAACACATTGTTTGGAAACTGGCCTTGAGTCTTGAGATCATGAGATGTGGTCTGAGAAACTCTACAAAGAATTTGACACTGAAAATCCAGCTGAAAAGGCAGGTGTTAGTTAGCCCTGAGCCTGACTTTGGTTCCATAATAAAATGAAAATGGATTTGAACTGACATTTTGTCTTATCTTTACAAGAAAACACATCATGCAGGCAAAATTGACGCAAAGTGGCGCAAAATAATACAACCAAGGATTTACTTTTAAGATGCTCTCTCCCTAATGAATGGATGTAATCTGATGACGTAATAGGTATTTATTCATATACCCCTTTTTGGTTGAATAACTGAAGAGAAATGAATTTTCTTGTAGTGAATTACACTCACATTGTTGATTTCATTATAATTCAATATTGTGTTGGATAATTTTTATTAATATAATCATTCACGAGGCATTGGCCTGCAGTCGTAAAACTTTTTTTTTGCAGCGTTTTATTAAGCTGGTTAAAAGCCTCTGTTATGGCGCATTTGTTTCGAAATCCTTCATAACCTTGTGTTTGTTCCCGTTTGAGGTTGGAGAGGATGGAAGATATCGTTTTTATACATATTATTTGGTGACTGTTCTCAGGACCAGTGAGTTAATAACTCATTTTTTACATGATTCGTATCTTATTCACGAACCAGCAAGCCATGGTGGATAGGAAACAGTAGATGTTGATCTCGCTTCCTCAGTTAGGAAGATGGCCGAATCTGTACTTCAACTTGTTTATGTTTTGACCATCTAGATTTTAAACATTTGGCTGGTGCCTGCAACATTTTAGGAGAATGTGGAAAAGTAGAACACCTGTGAAATGTAAATGTGATTACTGCTCAGTGCTCACTGTCCAGTCTTTAGAAACACATTTCAGTAATTCAAGTTCTTTTTGTCCTCGCCTTTTTGCTGAATGTGTTAGTTTTTTTTTTGTAGGCAATACCTCTTTGATTACAGGTGATATTTTAACAGTTATAAGACTGAAATTGAGTTTCAAAATTTTGGGTATTTGTGGGGCTAACTCAGCCAAAATCAGCCTGCTGGTATTTGTGGCTGGACAATGTATGGCTGCTGGGTGGGACAGGTACTGAAACTGCCAAAATGTGGCATCCCTTGTAGGGGTAAGCTAGAATCAAGAATGCAGGTTTTTTAATATGCCGGTAATTTGGCGGTTTTTTTTGCTTGGGGCGTGGTAGCATGCCGGTATCCCAGAAAATTTTTGTGGGGCGGGGCGGTGGCGGTAGCAGCCTTTGGGGAAAACTTTGCAACTCTAATTGCAATCCTGCATTGTTAGTTAAATGCCATCTAAAGACGAGCAGCAGACGACAATGCCTTATTTTGTAGTCAAACAAAACGTAAAGACGAGGCAAAGAAAAAAGAAATTGATCCAGAATGAAAAGAAATAAAGCACTTTAGCACCAATCAATTGAAAATGGAAAAGAACACAAAGCGATCACCAATAGTTAACCAAAGTCAGCAGTCATGTTTTCTGTGCAATCAGACCATATAAGCAGCCTTGGTGAAGTCTTTGAGCACTCTTGACCAGAATGTTTCCTGTTGAGCTAGATATGAGATGGACCACTGAACCGCTAACCAGTGAACCATTGAACCACAGACCAGTGCGCAACTGGACTACAGGCCTACAAACCACTGAACTGCGAATCAGTGCAACCTTGAGCCGCATACCGGTGCCATTTGTGAACCACTGAACCCCAGGCCAGCGCACCATCCTTGCGGACAGCCCCGTTAAACTGAACGCCCCCCCCCCCTGCCCCGACCTCCAGACTCCCCACCCGGACCTCCGGCCTCCCGCTGCTGCACCGAGCTACCATCGTTCAGTGGCCGGCTCCTCTGCCACCGATTTCCATGCTAACTCAGCCCGATTACCATCTCCGCCAGCCGACGGCGTCCGCAGCTCCTCGCCGGGGCGGCGTAGATTGTGATCTGCGGCCGATTTCATAAAAGGGCGTAAAATACGACTGATGCAATTTTTCACCCGTTTTCGGCCGTTGTCATAAAAAGGCACAAAATACGATTGACGCAATTCTTCACCTAAATCGTTTACATTTTACGCCCAAACTGCTGTATCAAAAAAGTAGCGGATGCCACCATTTGATGTTATTATCTATGATTTAAGTAGCAAATTGCAGCCAAAACAACTTTACACTCACGCCCACTATAACAAGAGGGTGACCGGTGGAGGTCCCTGGGGCGTAAAATAAAGACACCTTGATATGAAATACCACCAAACTTTATCAAATCGGCCACTGGTGGGTTACTCGCAGGCCTGGCGTCACTAAGCCTCGCTCGTCCGGCGGCTCCACCGTGATGCCGCGCCGTGCGGTATCACGTCGCCGTACGGCCCGCCGGCGAATCCCTGCCGTGGTCTGCCCGTATCGATTTGGGCTGACGAGAGGAGGCGACCCAGCCGACCCGGCACGAAGCGCCCCGGGCCAGCGGAAGCTGCCTCCGGCGCTGGAGGTACCGAGCCGAGTGTGGCGCAACAGGACGTGGTGAGGCGATAATGGCGCGAATGGTGCGCTGAGATTAGAGTGGCGCAGCGGTGAGAGAGAGAATAGAGAAGGGAGTGGATGGAAGGAGAGGGGAGGAGATGTGATTGTCTGGTAGCGGAAATGCGTGTTAATGGGATCAGCGTGATTTCATTAAGAATTTATTGTGTCACGGGACTGAGGAAAGGGTAGAAACTATAAGATATTGTCGTCTGATGTATGTAATTGCAAGGTATGTTTGACAAATAAGTTACCTACATGAGCTTCATATCATTAATTTTTTTATGAGCCAGGACTAAGCGAGATGTGAATTTTCCGTGAAAACTGAAAATACTTAGCATGAGCGACCGTCAGCTATTATACCTACTCTCGCTGCATGTGGAAAGACCACCGCTGCACGTGCCACGTGCAAAATGAAGAGATGTCACTTGTCAGTTTTGTTCCTATTGCAAAAACTCAACAATTGCTAAACCGATTGCGCTGAAACTCGGAATATAGTAAGGCACTCGCCGATAAGTTCATTTTCATATATCAAAGATGGAGTGCTACTGCACGTGCGCACGTCCATGGGTCACTCATGCATCTCACGATACAATTTCTTCTCTCCAACAAGATTTTGTCCACATCAAACCATAAACCATATGCCTAATACGTTTTTACTGTCTAAGCATTTTTCCTTTCACAACACGCATCAACACCTGTTTTCCATGACTGTACTTGAATGTAGAACGACGACAACCACCATTCGTCAGCACGGTGCACCAGAGCGCGATTCTCCGTCAGTCGTCAGCGCGGTGCACCGGAGCAGGCGGCGCTCGTCAGGGCAAGGAGGCGGTGCACCTCGGCACCCGGCCGGGTCGTTAGGCCCGATTGGGTCCGGTCCGGGCGTCTGCAATCATCGCGATGGACCATCCCAGGTCAGCGGCGGCTCCCAGCGGCGCCAGTTTGGCCGCGGCGCGCCACATTCGCCGCCGGCGCGGGCCGCCTGCCAGCCAGCTGACTGCGCTGCGCTCCCGCCTGGCCATCCATCATTGGTGGGCTGATTGGCGGCCTCCGCGGCGTCGCGGCCGCCATATTGCGGCGCATTTGTCGCCGCCGCGCCGCCCGATTGATGACCACTCATCTGAGCACTGGTAACGGCCTGCTTCGAGCACGCGCCATAACACGCGACGGCTGCGCTAAAATGAAGATATTGCCGGAGAGATCCAGAGGCGTGCCATCAAATAGGAGGCTCGGTCGGAGATGAAAATATAGGAGATTTATCGGCAGCAGAGTGTGATTTATTGCTGAAAATTCTTACTTTTATCATAAAAGCAAGTATATAAAAAAGAGCAGCGATACCATGCGCGCACATCAAAACTAGGCTCTAATCTCTCTCTCTCTCTCTCTCTCTCTCTCTCTCTCTCTCTCTCTCTCTCTCTCTCTCTCTCTCTCTCTCTCTCTCTCTCTCTCTCTCTCTCTCTCTCTCCCCCTCTCCCGCGCTCTGACCCGGGTTGCAGCTGGATTTATGTCAACAACGTGCGCCGTGGGTCGCCATAACGGTTGACGACACATACGCAGACAGACACACACATACTATATCCAGCAACGCAGCGAGCCAGGTGCAGCACGGCACGCCGAAATTGCAGACATCGACCACGGAGGCGACAGCGCGGGCGATAGCGGGAAGCGACAGAGGGGGGGGGGGGGGGCGACAGTGGGTGCAACAGTGGGGACGACAATTCAATAGAGGCGACAGTTCAGTGGGGTCGGGCGAAAACTTGAATGCTGTTTCACAGCAAAGTTAGAATGCATCATTCCTCGATTTTTAGTCTCGTCACTGGATTATTTTTGCAATATTCATGCATTGATCAGATTTGTGGAATCCATTGACGCAAAAGTGAGACGTGACTTGACTGAGAGAAAAAAAATGGTTGTCTCTGGCACATCATTCGCTAAGCCAGCTTGGCATTGTGACATGTCGATTGAAATAATATTGCAACGTGAATCATAAGTTGGGAGTGGAGTCTCAAATGAGCTTATCAATCAAACTAAATGGGACGAAATGGCAGTTTTACAATTAAAAAGCTCGCGTCTGTCGGATAACTTTTTTGTCAAATCAACAAATAATTAGGATACCGAATAGGAAACATTGAGACGAGGGCGTGACTGTGCTCCTGTTTCGTAAAAATGGCCAAAATTATGTGGGATAATAACACGGACGACCAAAGTCCAGTATGTTGACATTTACACTCGAACAACGTTTCTCACAATACTCTGTGCATGTTTTGCAACGGTGATGATGCTGCGAATCCTCCTCAATCACCAACCCCCACTCAGGACCAACTGCTCCCCCAGACTCCAGCCAGGCAAATCCCCCAAACTCCTGACACGCCCCACCACCGTTTGAGCACAATGCCTGGGCGTTGTGAGACCGCGCTTCCCTCATGTCACGGCTCAGCAACTCTGTCTGCCTCTGAAACTAACTGCCCCCGATGTTGAAACCGTGCAGAGCTTCCGTCTATCGACCCGCGGGCTGTGGGCTGAACGGCGCTCACAGAGCCCCGTGCGTCGGTGGTGACGGTCGCAGGGAGTTTGGTTGGTGCTCTGGTAGGGAGTTTGCTCATGGTGGTTTGCTTTGGAATTTGTTTGGTGATATAGTTTAGAGTTTGATTAGTACTTAGGTGTGATAGTTTGTTCACGCCTCGGCACGGATAATTATAAGTGTTCTGGCCGGAAATGTGTTGGTTCTCTCTCTCTGGCTATGAGTTTCATGGGCTAGTCTGTCGAGTGTTAGTTGAATTCTTTGTCTGCAATATCTGATGATGTTCCTTAACACGCGCACTGCAGCGGGTCTGAGCCGAACACGAACTGCAGGGGGGGGGGGGTGAAAACAACCCCCCCCCTGAGATCTCGAAAACGGCGCAACGTAGCGACAAACAGTAAACGGCGTTGGATAAATTGAGATGAGATCTACAAGAAATACACAGATCATTTTTGGGTCAGGTCAAAAACGAGGTCAGCAGAGGTCACCAAACTCAAAATGTTGCGATTTTTTAGCGATCTCGACATCCCTCCATATTTCCCGCTTTATCTCGGGAACTAGATGAGCTAGAAAGTTACGAAAAAAAGCATTCGATAGCTGTTGAAACGCTCTTTCGTTAAGCTGTCCTCAAATTTGACCTAAGGTCAACGGTTCAGCCTATAGAGGTCATGTAATGTCAGATCAATATTGCAAATTTTCCGGAGATGTTTTTTCTGCAATAACTTTTCTTCCCAAAGAGATAGAGAAATAATTCACACACCATCGTTCTTAGCTCGTCAAGGCGCATCGAATGGTATATAACAAGACCTCGAAAGGTCAAGTTCAAAAGTTGACCTCAGGTCAAGGTCATGACCTGACCGAAATAGGTCATGTTGCATATCATTCGATCCGCATTGACGAGACAAACACGATAAACGTCGAACGGAGTCTCTATTCAATTAAAAGTTATTGAAGAAAAACCGTTGGTGACCTCAGGTGACCTGAGATCGAGGTCATGTTAGGTCAAACATTGACCAAACTAGGTCAAGTTGCATCTTGATCGACGCGTCTTGATAAAATAAGCGGGATGGTGAAAGAATGACGTTTCTATGTCCCATACTTCTCGAGTTATGTCCGAAATTGCATGCCGGGCCCCAAAAAGTGACCTGACATAAGGTCACAGAAATAAAAATTTCGAAATATACAAAATGTTCCTTATGGTCGTCTCCTGATATGTTTCTGAAAGTTTCATAGCATTCAGTCAAATGGTGTGGATGTAGCACAGCGTCAAACTTTTTATGAGGTGAGGTCACTTATCGTGACCTGGTGACCTGACCTTGCATGACCTAACACTAATTTTTCAGAGGTGATGTAAAATTGTTTGGTGAACAGCTATACAAAGTTTCAAAGTCGTAGCTTCACTGGTTTTTTAGTTACAGCGAAAAAACCAGAGGGGGGGGGTTGAAAACACCCCCCCCCCCTGCAGTGCGCGTGTTAAGGTTTGCCTGTGAGTTACGATATGTGTTGTGATAGAAGACGTTTCTTGGGAGATGAAAGTAAGACGCCATGGAAATTAAAACCTCATGAGCGAAAGAGTTTTGATGGTGCTGTCAAACATTTGCACTCTGTCCGAGTCTGTCCCGTCGTTGGTGCTTTTCCGGGAGGATTGTTGGTGCACCGTCAGAGCTATGTTGGTGTTGTGTCATGGAAGTTTTTTTTTTGCGTCTGCCGGGAGGTTTGCCAGTGTTCTTCCCAGGAGTTTATTAGTGTTCGCTGGTGCTCTGCCAAAGAGCAGCAGGTGTTGCCCGGACCACACAGCACGTCAGATGGTCGTTCGTGGCACAAAACTGGGAAGGGAATTGAGCACCCGGCAGAGCGAGCGTTGCTGTAACGATCCATTGGCGAGAGCAGCACTGGACCTTGGCCTTGGAGCTGATGCCGCTCAAGATGATCGGGGTCATGGGAAACTTTTGGGAATCGTCAAAGCCTTTACCACACGGAAACCATGGTTTTACAAGACTAAAGGCCGCTTTTTCTGGAGTGTTACCATAAAGACATCGTGAAAATAGTAGTTGGCAGAAACATCTTTCGGATGGAATGCGCTTTCTGCAAAACTGAGAGGACTTCTTCCAAACTGGTCGAACGATCGGGTCACAATGCCTATGCTGTTGTGGTTCTTCTGAATAGCGGGTGTGTAATGTATGCACTATGCAATGTGCAATACATGCATTCTACACTAAATGCAGCCATTTTATACACAGACTACGCACAGAACCATATTCAGAACATAACTTACACAATCCTTCCATTTCTTATCATAATCAAAGCTGGAGCCTCTCGACAGGCAATATGTCAAGGTCAAGTTTTTCCTCAAATGTTTTATGATAATCATGATGAGTAAAGAGCAATGCTTACTGCGAAAGGTGACGGCTGTTGCATTGTTCAACTCACGATAAATTTGCACTTTTTTAGCCTCTGCCACTCTAACGTCTCACATTTGGAACATAAATCCACTGTCATACGGCAGATTGTGGTGTTGTGTTATTTCAACAGGCCGTTTGCCAACCAGTACATTGTGAGGCTTGCTAAGGATTTTGAACTAGCGCCTACGACAATGTAAAAGGTTATTTGGACTACATAATGTATTGGCGGTCGGTCATGATGGATTCAGGAAGGAGGCATCGAACAGTCCGAGGGTATACTTTAAAAAATGCTCGCCAATTTCCAAATTATTCTCGGATTTTACTTCATTTTCCGTTGCTGTGAAATTTATAGCGAACTTGTTTTCCTGAAGACTATAGTTTTCTCTTTATGCAAAGCAAACGACCAAATTTTGTCAATTTAGGACGTTACGGGAAAGGCAAATGCCACATATGTCCAAGCCCGTCAGATTTGCCAGGGACGAATTGTTTGAGTGGAACAAGCTGCGAGCAAACAAATCTGCGATGCACTGCACCTTGCAAACATTTCGTGTAAAACTTTTCTATGTTGACAAGTTGTCTATCAATAACCGTAAGTTGATCTGCTAATCAAGCGATTGCGTCAATCTTCAAAGAAACTGTCCAGTCGGTTTCATTGAAAGTAAGGCGAGTGTAAATACCTCGGCAATGAATCGTCCAGGGCTGAAGCTATTATGACCGTAGTCATAATAGCTTCATATCATAATATCGTAGGGGATTGGGAACGTTTGAGAAAAGAAGAGATGTTTTGAATTACCTACGCCAGAGTGATTTCAGCATATGTCTTTTACAAGATATACATTGCAAACCAGAAAGGCAAAATTACTTCCGCAATATGTGGGGCGGAGACGCAAAAATAGCAGGGTTTTCACAGAATTCGAGAGGGGTGGCAATTTTATCGAGGTCAGTGGATTTGAAATACAACGACATACGCATTGATGAATTCGGAAATTATATCATTGCAAGTGTGGTGATTAATGATTAGCTTGAAGTTATATTAGTGAATACATATGGCCCAAATATAGATGATCCCCATTATTTTATTAACGTGTGGGATATATGCGAAAAAATGAAAGGAGAGAAAGACGTGCCAATTATTTGGGGTGGAGATTTAAATATCACTTTAAATTTTTCGATAGATGCCCTTAATTATTCCCAACAGCATAATAAAAAAGCCACTGATGCAGTAAAAAACATCATGAATCGTAGTGATTTGATCGACATTTACAGAGAAATTAAGGGCGAAAGGCAGAAGTTTACTTGGAGAGTAGGCAATCCTGTTAGAAAGTGTGCAAGATTAGACTACTTTCTTACGTCAGAATCCCTCATGCCAATGGTAACAGATGTTGATATCATTCCAGGTTATCGAAGCGACCATTCTATAATTACAATGGAACTAAACCTGACAGAGCAAAAGAGGGGGAAAGGGTTTTATAAAATGAACACATCTTTTCTAATGGATCGAGAATATGTACAATTAATAGAAAAGACAATAAGGGACACGATTTTAATTTATGCTCTTCCAGTTTATTCAGTTACTTTTGTCAGAGAAAAACCAACAGAAGTTGAGGTGATGATCAGCTGGAGTGCATTTTGGGAAGCTCTGATTCTGAACATGCGTACTGAAACGATTTCCTATTCAATTCATAGACGTAGGAAGTTAGTAGAAGAAGAGTTCAAAGTAATTAAGGAAATTCAAAGATTGGGAGATCATGAAGAAGGCGAGACGTCCGACGAAGTACAGTCAAGACTATCAGTCTGTAGGGAAAAATTAGAGGGCCTTAGGAAAATAAAAATGGAGGGTATTGTGACACGAAGCAGGGCTCGCTGGTACGAGGAAGGTGAGAAATCGACAGCATACTTCTTGGGGTTAGAAAAAAGAAATTATGTTAATAAAAACATTGCTTGTCTGTGTGATGCAAATAATGAACGGAGAACGAAACAAACAGAAATAATGGATATATTAGTTCAACATTTTTCTGAGTTATTTACTGAACAGCCCATTGATTGCACAGAGGCGGAGAAATTTGTAGATGATCTACATATGGAACAGCTCTCACAAATACAGTTTAAGGAATTGAATAGACCGGTGACGCTTCAGGACCTTACAGATTCCTTAAAAGGAATGTCGAATAATAAGGCGCCGGGAATAGATGGATTTCCAGCAGAATTTTATAAGCTATTTTGGAAAGACTTAAAACTTTTTTTCCATAGAATGGTAATGGAAAGCTATGAAAATGGTAGGCTACCAACGTCTTTAACTGAGGGAATTGTAACACTCATTCCAAAACCTCTGAAGCCTAAAGATGAGATAAAATCATATCGGCCGATAACGTTACTAAATTCGAGCTATAAGATAGTTGCATCCGTAGTAGCAAATAGAATAAAGAAGGTCTTACCAGATGTTATTGGTCATGAACAAACGGGTTTTATACAGGGTAGATTTATTGGTGACAACACTAGACTTACATATGACCTTATTCATCATTTAAATAGTACAGAGAGAAGTGCTTTATTTCTTAGCTTGGACATTCAGGATGCCTTTAATTCAGTTAACTGGGACTTCATTCGCATAATGTTGAAGAAGTTAAACTTCCCTGCATTTTGTATTCGGTGGTTCGATACGCTTTCTTCAGAGGCTGCCTCATTGATTGTTTATAATGGACATATATCAAAACGGATAAAGCTAGGAAGATCATGTAGACAAGGAGACCCTCTTAGCCCATATATTTTTGTGATTGTAATGAACGCATTGCTTCAAAGAATTAAACAAAACAGAAATATTTCTGGAGTCAGAGTAGGTGATTTGGAAATCAAGATGTCTGCTTACGCGGACGATGTGATGTGCTACTTAGATGGTAGCGTGAATAGTTGTAGGGTTTTATTCGAAGACTTAGGAATCTTCGCTAAATACTCTGGATTAAAACCTAATATTAAGAAGACCCAGGCGTTTTGGGTAGGTAAGGATGCAGAAACAAGAGAGCCAATTTGTTCGGATTTGGCTTTAAGATGGACAAAGAAACTTCTGGTTCTGGGAATCATTTTTGCTAATGACGAGACTCAATCAATGGAAGAAAACTATGGCAGCAAGCTAACGAGAATTAGTGCAATTATTGCCAGCTGGAATAGACGCAATTTGTCGCTGGGGTGGTAAAATCATAATCATCAAGACGTTGTTACTACCGATTTTGACACATATACTTACAGCACTCCCCAGTCCGCCAGAGGAGTTTATGAAAAAGTTGAAAGCGACATTATTCCAGTTCATTTGGAACGGAAAAGTTGATCGGCTGAAAAGAAGTAGTATTTATAGAGATCATTTAAAGGGAGGGTGTTGTAATATGGTAGATGTTGACACGTACGATACCGCCCTGAAAGTTACATGGGTGAGGAGAGAAATCATGGGTAATCATGACTGGTGCAAGTTGTTTAGGCAAGAAATAGCACGATTCCAGTTTATCTGGGAGCGCAATGCAGATTCATTATTGGAAATGGGAAGAAATATGTCCAATAATTTTTGGACAGATGTTGTACGAGCAATGGCAAAATATGATCAGAGCATCATGGTGGACATAGAAGATGTTAATCGACACTCCGTGTGGTTTTCAAATCATACAAAGTTTAGAAACTATGAAATAAAAGCATGGAGGCAAAAAGGAATAGTTTACATCAATGACCTATTAAGGGACAATGGAGAAATAATGTCCTTTGAGGAAGCAAAAGTTACTTATGATCTGAAAGGGACAATAATAGATTATCTAGGTCTGGTACATAGTCTGCCTGTTGAATGGAAAAACAGACAAGGTAAAGTAAAGGAAGCATATCCTATTATTCACCCAAGTGTTCAAGCGATCATTAGTCAGAAAAAAGGCAGTAAGTATATTTATAACACACTTCTACATCATAAATACAAGGGAAGTAAAAACAGTTGGGAGTTGGGTTGGGAGCAAGAGATGGGACAGATTGACTGGTTGAAAGTATATGAAGCAAATCTTAGACTAATTTCGGTTAAATATCGAACACTACAATACAAAATTTTAACGAAAATTGTGGCAACAAAACGTTTACTTTACCAAATGGGCATAACAGTATCGTATAGATGTGACAGATGTACGCAATGTATTGATACTATAATGCACAGATTCTGGTTTTGTCCATTGGTCAGAGCATTTTGGAAGGACGTTGAAACATATCTGAGGAACGTAGGCTTAGTTCAAAACATGTCTTTTTTTAACTTAAAAATGATAATTCTAGGAAATGATGAATTGCTGGCTATTAATCATATCATCATCGTAGGCAAAACGATGATTGCTGGTAAATACCTACTTTCTGTTGACATTTTATTAACTATATTGAAAAGGGATATGATCACGGAAAAACACATAGCGCTTAAAAGGGAAAAATTATGTGACCATGAAAAGAAGTGGGCAGGGTTGGCTGAAGCATTTGACCGGTCTAGCTAAAAAGGATTGTAAAAGTGTGTAGGATGCTGGGAGTCACTAGGCGATCAGTTTATTCTGCTGTCTCTCTTCTTATCTTTACGTGTGAAACGATGTCATAAGCTGAATACAATTGTTAAAAAAAAAATAATAATAATAATAAAAAAGTTGTCTATCAATAACCGTAAGTTGATCTGCTAATCAAGCGATTGCGTCAATCTTCAAAGAAAACTGTCCAGTCGGTTCATTGAAAGTAAGGCGAGTGTAAATACCTCGGCAATGAATCGTCCAGGGCTGAAGCTATTATGACCGTAGTCAACTTGTGTGGTCACATCACTCGCCCCTCCTCCAAGCCCTTCACAAAATTTATTATTCGTTACTTCTCCCCATCTATAATATCTGACGCACACTGACGCCGATCAGGAGTCTCCCTGACCTGTGGGGTGGCTGCGGAGGGGTGTGACAGTAGGGGAAGGCGGTGCCAGGCGCTAAGCGCTGTGTCAGCAGCGAGCGCAGGCCAGGAGGACCCGCCGCTCCCGGTCACAACGGGAGGGGAGGGATGGAGAGAGGGGGAGGGGAGGAGAGAGGGGGGGGAGGGGAGGGAGAGGGGGAGGGGAGTTGAAGGTATGTGCCTGGCGTCCCTACGTAACGACTGGGGAGGCATTGAGGGGAGGGGAGAGAGGAGGGAGAGAGAGAGAGAGAGAGA
>NW_024883979.1:0-32752 GCF_019059575.1 Amphibalanus amphitrite | reverse complement strand
ATGTGCCGCATTGTGATGCAAATGCAGGCTGCAGTTGCATAGTAACCCTCGTCCTAATCCTGTGGAGTGTAGCACATGTTGTATTATTGCCACATAGTGTGTAACGTTGTGCGAGGCCGATCAAACTACTAAGCAGAGCCGTGCGGACATTAATTGGCTGTTTTCACAGTCGGGCGATAAATGCGTCTCAGTTTTAGTTTGTTTATACAGCCCTGTCGTCTGGTAAATACCATGATTTCTTCCATCCGTAATTAACTCGAAACCTGTCACTGTATGCTGAATGTCAGGAGAGAGAAATCAAGGTAGACGATAAGACAAGAAGAGAGGAGAGAGAAATAGAGAGGGGGAGGGAGGGAGAGTGGAGAAACAGAGAAGGGGAAGAGAGAGTAAAATATGGAGAACGGAAGGGATAGAGAGAGGGGGGAGAATGGAGAGAGAGAGAGAGAGAGAGAGAGAGAGAGAGAGAGAGAGAGAGAGAGAGAGAGAGGAGAGAGAGAGAGAGAGAGAGAGAGAGAGAGAGAGAGAGAGAGAGAGGCGGTTAGCGGAAGTCTGTGCCATGCCGTCAGAGTTGCAGGGGCGATATGCATCGGAGCATCTAGCGTGGTGGAGACACACCAGGAAACCGGACACACTGTCACTCCGGACAACACTGTCACTGTCAGGGACGTACTGGCACTGCCAGCTGGGCGGTGGACAGCACTGGCAGGGACACTGGCACTGCCAGCTGGGCGGTGGACAGCACTGTCAGGGACACTGGCACTGCCAGCTGGGGCAGCACTGTCAGGGACGTACTGGCACTGCCAGCTGGGCGGTGGGCAGCACTGGCAGGGAAACTGGCACTGCCAGCTGGGCGGTGGACAGCACTGACAGGGACACTGGCACTGCCAGCTGGGTGGTGGACAGCACTGACAGGGACGTACTGGCACTGGGCGGTGGACAGCACTGGCAGGGACACTGGCACTGCCAGCTGGGCGGTGGACAGCACTGACAGGGACACTGGCACTGCCAGCTGGGGCAGCACTGTCAGGGACACTGGCACTGCCAGCTGGGCGGTGGACAGCACTGACAGGGACACTGGCACTGGGCGGTGGACAGCACTGACAGGGACACTGGCACTGCCAGCTGGGCGGTGGACAGCACTGGCAGGGACACTGGCACTGCCAGCTGGGCGGTGGACAGCACTGACAGGGACACTGGCACTGGGCGGTGGACAGCACTGACAGGGACACTGACACTGCCAGCTGGGCGGTGGACAGCACTGTCAGGGACGTACTGGCACTGCCAGCTGGGCGGTGGACAGCACTGTCAGGGACGTACTGGCACTGCCAGCTGGGCGGTGGGCAGCACTGGCAGGGAAACTGGCACTGCCAGCTGGGCGGTGGACAGCACTGACAGGGACACTGGCACTGCCAGCTGGGCGGTGGACAGCACTGGCAGGGACGTACTGGCACTGGGCGGTGGACAGCACTGGCAGGGACACTGGCACTGCCAGCTGGGCGGTGGACAGCACTGACAGGGACACTGGCACTGCCAGCTGGGGCAGCACTGTCAGGGACACTGGCACTGCCAGCTGGGCGGTGGACAGCACTGGCAGGGACGTACTGGCACTGGGCGGTGGACAGCACTGTCAGGGACGTACTGGCACTGCCAGCTGGGCGGTGGACAGCACTGGCAGGGACACTGGCACTGCCAGCTGGGCGGTGGACAGCACTGACAGGGACACTGGCACTGGGCGGTGGACAGCACTGACAGGGACACTGACACTGCCAGCTGGGCGGTGGACAGCACTGTCAGGGACGTACTGGCACTGCCAGCTGGGCGGTGGACAGCACTGTCAGGGACGTACTGGCACTGCCAGCTGGGCGGTGGGCAGCACTGGCAGGGAAACTGGCACTGCCAGCTGGGCGGTGGACAGCACTGACAGGGACACTGGCACTGCCAGCTGGGCGGTGGACAGCACTGGCAGGGACGTACTGGCACTGGGCGGTGGACAGCACTGGCAGGGACACTGGCACTGCCAGCTGGGCGGTGGACAGCACTGACAGGGACACTGGCACTGCCAGCTGGGGCAGCACTGTCAGGGACACTGGCACTGCCAGCTGGGCGGTGGACAGCACTGGCAGGGACGTACTGGCACTGGGCGGTGGACAGCACTGTCAGGGACGTACTGGCACTGCCAGCTGGGCGGTGGACAGCACTGGCAGGGACACTGGCACTGCCAGCTGGGCGGTGGACAGCACTGACAGGGACACTGGCACTGGGCGGTGGACAGCACTGACAGGGACACTGGCACTGCCAGCTGGGCGGTGGACAGCACTGGCAGGGACACTGGCACTGCCAGCTGGGCGGTGGACAGCACTGACAGGGACACTGGCACTGGGCGGTGGACAGCACTGACAGGGACACTGACACTGCCAGCTGGGCGGTGGACAGCACTGTCAGGGACGTACTGGCACTGCCAGCTGGGCGGTGGACAGCACTGTCAGGGACGTACTGGCACTGCCAGCTGAGCGGTGGGCAGCACTGGCAGGGAAACTGGCACTGCCAGCTGGGCGGTGGACAGCACTGACAGGGACACTGGCACTGCCAGCTGGGCGGTGGACAGCACTGGCAGGGACGTACTGGCACTGGGCGGTGGACAGCACTGGCAGGGACACTGGCACTGCCAGCTGGGCGGTGGACAGCACTGACAGGGACACTGGCACTGCCAGCTGGGGCAGCACTGTCAGGGACACTGGCACTGCCAGCTGGGCGGTGGACAGCACTGGCAGGGACGTACTGGCACTGGGCGGTGGACAGCACTGGCAGGGACACTGGCACTGCCAGCTGGGCGGTGGACAGCACTGGCAGGGACACTGGCACTGCCAGCTGGGCGGTGGACAGCGCTGTCAGGGACACTGTCAGGACTCGAGATATACTGGCAGGGGCCCTGGTAAGTGTGGTGGATGGCTCCGTCAGGGGCGGTGGGCGGTGGCCAGCTCTGTCGGGGGCGGTGAATGGAACTGTCCCGGTGGTGGCGTCGGGGGCACACTGGGCCGGGGGTCCGGAAAAGTGCTAGAAATTATTTGCGATTGAGTTGTTGATCTCAGAAACAAGCAAACATGCTAAAAATGAAGTGGGGCTGCTTAACCCTCGCCGGACCTATTGTCGGACCCCCACCCCCTCGGCCGGCCGAGGGGGGAGGGTTGGTACGACCCCTTTTTGCCGTTTCGCCCCTAATGGAGCTAGAGCCTCGCGGAAAAAACAAGCGTGTGCGCCGTTTCAAGGCGGAACGATTGATACCCGATTTTAAGGTCCCAGGTCAACCGGTAACCTCTGAGGTGAAGTCAAAAAGCCCAAGGTAGGGTTTGGTTTTTGGCAAATAATTTCGCAAAAAATGGCCGCAGAGCAGCGATTTTGGCACCATCGTGTTTGCCTGGCTCAGGCGCGTCGAATGGTATTCTTTTTGTTCGGGTGAGGTCAACTTAAGGTATTGACCTCGAGTCAAGGTCAGTTCAGAGCCCATCAGGCCACGAACTTAAAGGGACTATCCCACCTTTAAGATGGGGTTTGAGTTGAGATAGCCAAGTTTGCGGCGAGGTTCAGAAACCACTATCTATCTAGGTTGCAACCCCCGCGGCCTCTTGGTGTTGAAGAAATTCGTTCCCTTCATTTGAAAATGGGCCTTGTACAAGGCCCTATCTTCAACATGGAGCGACCGTTAGTGTGACGTCACCTCGTTTAGTCATTCTGATTTAAATGGGGTTGTTCGTTGAAAAATCGCTTAAAACTTGGTCTGAACTTTGTTGTGGTGCCTACAGAGTAAAAAGAATCAGCTTTATGACAGTAATGTGGCCTGGGGAAGGAGGTAATTTTGGGCTGTGACGTCACATATTTGAAAGTTTGTGTTTGGAATATGGGAAGCCTAAGATGTTTAATGAGAAATAAATGCCATAACCGTGTTCCTGGTCATCCAATCTATAAAGTCGGGCACAATTTGACTGGTTTTAACAACATTTTAGAAGGTGGGATAGTCCCTTTAATCGAAGGAGGTCGTATCGCATATCATTTGATTCGGGAGGTCTTCCCGAGTCCATTGGTGGCTTTCCCGAGTCGCTGGCTCAATTTGATCATGAGTTATTGACGAGAAACTCCTATGACCGGTGTGACGTCATAAATGACGTCACGGAAGGTCAAAAATGCAAAAGTAAAGCATCGGATCTTGCAAGGAGTGCACGAAATCACGATTCCGTGTGCTTGAGATAGTTTGAAATCATTCCATGCGCAAAAAACAACAGTTTCCTTATTTCCCCATTCACTTTTAATGGTGAGGTCACGTGACCTCGAAGAGTAGCAGGCATTAGCAAAAATTGCGAGTAGGGCATGACAGAAAGATGATTGGTGGTTTGTATGGCATGGCCATTTTTAACGGCTCGAAATAACATTTCTCAAAAAGTCTAACTAAAGAGCAAGTTGTTGTTGATTATCACTGACTTGTGTTTAGGGGTTAATAATGACTGATTTTTTGAGTTTGGCCCAGAAATGTTGACAGCATTGTGTGCGTTGATCAATTCTGAGCTCAGGGACATATATTTCATTTAGATTATAAGCGTTTGTTTTTCACAACTTCCAGCGTTTTAAAGAGCGCCGGGCCTTCAGTAGAGCGGCGAGGTGACAATTGCCCCTACATCATGTGGTTTACTGGCGCATATCTCGAAAAGTAGCAGGGAAAAGCAGCAAAGCACCTATATGGAACAAAAGATGAGTAATCAGAGGCTAGTATGGAATGTTCATTTTTAGCCGCTCGAAATAACGTTTTTATAAAAGTCTAATTAAAAAATTGGATATGATTTTAAATTACGTCTTGCAGCTGCTTGCAAACAGCTAGCTTATCTTGCAGAAAAGCGATGCAATATGTCAGAATGATGTTGGCACAGTGAACAACAGTGCCCTGAACTAGTCTGACAGGAAATTTCGTTCAAAACGACGATTGGTCAACTAATAAATTACCACTAAAGTTCATCATTAAAATCGGTAAATGTGGTGGCCTATAGAGAGTCTAAATTGTCTTGTGTTTGGTGACAACTGACGACCTCAATTTTGACCTTAGGGCAAAACTAGCATCGGAATCGTATTCTTCCATCAATTTGGGATTAAATGATACCTATTTTGTTCATATTGCGGACAGTCAGTTTGGGGGAATTTGAAATTCCGAATTTCTAGCGCTTTTTCAGGCTGCCGGCCTACAGTGGGGCGGTGGGCGCACTGTCTCAGGGGCGGTGCCAGGTACGATGGACGGTAGGTACTTGTCTCAGCGGCGGTGGACGGTACTGACAGCGGTGGTGCCAGGGCCGGTGGACGCAGCGCCGACTCGTCACAGCGCCGATGATTACCCCAGTGCCACTGACCGCTAACCAAGCCGAGTGGCCGCGGCACCGCAGCACGCACGGCCGGCGCTGCAAACGCGATCTATTCATAATTCGAACCATTATGTCAGGGGAACTTCCTTCCAATTTGCGGTGTGGAACCGTGTGAGCTTGTATATCACACTGATGAGAACATCTGGTTAGATAATAGAACGCCTGCTCGGAGTTGAAAATTTAACCCGCGCGGGGCTGGGGTCTCCAGCCGAACGCGCGGGGCTGGGGGGGGGTAAATTTTACCCCCCCCCTGTTATCTCCCGAACTAATGGTCCGATTTGGAAAATTCAAACGCCAATCGAAAGCTCTCATCACGAACTACTAAAAACATGTACTTAATTTAAAGTTTGAGGTCAAGGTCAAGGTCAGGTCAAGGGTACAAATTGCAAGTTTCTACAGTATCGGCCTTGCACCGTAGTTGCCGAAGAATGGAGTCATGGACTGAGACTGATCGCCCAAAACGTGTTCTTAGGCTACCAAGACAATACTCGTTGCATACAATATCATTCAGAGGTCAAGGTCAAGGTCAGGTCAGGTCAGGTCAGGTCACCAAAAAACAAAATATAGAAAAGGGCATGTGCGACACATGTTTTATGGGTCATTTTACTCATAGAATTCAATAGGCACACTCAATAAGTGATATGGACCACCTCTGGATGAATTTCAGGTCGAGGTCAGGTCAAGGTCAGGTCAAGTGAGGTCAAATTTTGAAAATGGTTGTTAAGGCCTAAAAAGGTGGCTATCTGATGCAGTTTTTCACGGCGAATCGAATGGTGCTATTTTTGTTTCCGTACGAGGTCTAGAACTTCCAAAAAAGTCATTTTTCAAAAATTTTGTGTGTCGTGACGTCATAAAATTTTGAATAACTCCCACATTTTTGAACCGATTCTTCTAAAATTTGGTATGTAGGTGCACATAGACCACTTCTCTGACATATATTCCGGTTTTTTCGATAGACTCAAAATTTTGGATTTTATAATGATTTTCCCAAAAAAATCAGTTTTTTGAAAAAAATTAGGCCAAAATCCAAAATTTTCAAAAAACCGAGATAGCCATTTGATAGAAAAAGTAAAATTACGTATCACCTTTTTGTTACGTCTTGATTCCTTTAAAAATGAAGATGTTAGCGGCGTTTGAACTTTTGCCGTTTTTGAGGCGAAAATGGCGAACATGACGTCACTAAAACGTCAATTTCTCAAAAATTTTCCGATGGATTTCGCTCAAATTTTCAGGGAACGTGTCAAATTGATGTAAGAAAAGGTACTGAAAGTTTGGCGGCGCTGCGCGCCGCCGTTTTTGAGCTATCGCAAAAATTCGCGAGGGGGGGGGGGGGGGGTAAAATAACAATCGCCGCCGATCTATCGGTTTTCTACTCACGCCCATTGGCACCTATAGAGAGGGTTTGGTGCAAGGCCCGATGGTGGGTCCCCCATCGCTGTTGCCTTTTTCTTTTTTAAATGAGCTCGAGCTATGTGGGAAAAAATGCCCTCATCCCGAATGCGGTGTTCGAGACGAAACAACTGGTTCTCAATTTTAAAGTGTCACCTCAACCGTTGATCTCAGGTCGAGTGTCTCAAGTAAGGGGTTTATTTTTTGGTAAATAACTTTGCCAAATGACCGCGGAGCGGTCATTATGACACCACCGTATTCTTTTCGGCCTAAGCGCATTGAATGATATACTTTTGCTAGTGATGTCAGCTTTAGAGTGTTGATGACCTCAGGTTAATGTTAAATCAAAGTCACTCGGGTCACGAAGCCGGTCAAAGGAGGTCATGCTGCATGTCATTGGATTCCACAGGTCTTTTTTAGTCTATTGGAGGCTTCCGCGACTCGCTAGATGGTAGATCCATTTGCTCTAACGGACGTAATATCATATAGGTATAACGAATGGTAACAAACCGACATGAGTAAGCCAAAACCGACATGTTACCAGTTACCAGTTACGGGCCTGTGTAAGAACCTACCCCCTACCGGAAAGGCGGTGGCCTCATCACACATGTTACACGCCTTTTTACTGCCGGAGCCGGAACTGTAGGTATTGCCCCTCAGACCACAATCTAATGTGATTCACAGTTGGCTCAGCAGCTTTTGTCGTACCCCTGCGCGATAGCACGAGCAGCTGCTCTATAGAAACTTCCCTCGATGTGTCACATGCTTCTGCACTCTGCAGCGTTCACCTACTCATACCTCCTGTGTGTGTACCTATGCATTTGTATTATTCTGGGTATTCGCATTTGCCGCATGTATTTGTATCTAGTACCTAATGCATCCCGTGATTCGGACATCGTAAACGCTTTGCATTATGAAATAGTACCTACCCTCTTTGCATAATTTTCACCGGTCTCCACAGGGTATTAATCCGCCTTTGAAGTATGCACCTATTTACAAAAATAGGATCCAATTCTTATGTATTTTATCCTAACCGAGCTCTGGAGCTGGGTAGGTATCTAATGCGCATCTCACTGCGGCTCTTCGATGACAGCAATATCAGTGCGCTGTTGTCATAACATTATACGTCAAAGCATAGTTTAGACAAATATAACAAATACACTCAAAACTTTTTTACTACCTCCTGGAGAGTTCATTTTCATCAAACCCGCAAGATAATAGTATATTGAAAGGGTAACTCGCTGCTACCATTATGTGCATAGTAACGGTACGTGGTTAATATGAACTTGTTCGCCAGCGAAGAGTATTATTACCATGTAAATATCAATATTACTCTCGCGATCCAGAACATCACGAAAACTCTTTCCTCCTGGGTATCGTGACTCGGGTACAGATAGTCGTTTCATGCGTGGAGCTTGTTTACCCTCGTGAAGATGATATTTGAAATGGAAACAATCAGCCAATCAGAAACGAGATCGGCCGTTTGCGGTTTGAAGGCCGCGCGCATCTGTCAGTTTTCGGCCGTTGGTCTCCGAGAGCGGATGTGAGCAGTGTCGGTGCCGCGCGGCGTGGCCGTTGGTGATTGTGCTTGTGTGTTGTTCATCGCCTATAGAGCCTCTGTGGACATTTTATTGTAAGTACCGATGTGCTAGAGCATTGCGTGCCGTTGAGTGGTGCTAATTTGACCTGGTTAACAGGACCCCGTGCACGGCCACGTGGCCTAGTGTTGTGAGTACGTACATTAATTTTGTTGTGATGCTACAAGTTTATGCATTTTGTTGGTGACTTTGAAAAAGCCTTGCACTGTAGTGATCCAGTCTCATTATCTCACGCAGACGGGCGACGAACGCCGTCGCTCACTTCAAATATTGTGCGCTCTGCCTAATCCAATATGAGGGCGCTGAATGTCTTGTATTCATATTCAAATTGCATTCAAGTTGTATCGTGGTGTTTATTTACCGCTTGTCCATTGCTGAACGCTTTGTATAAATTTGTATGAATAAGTGAAGAGTCTCACAATGTTCATGGTTGGTGTGCCCCTCGTATTGTTTGTACGGAAGCCAAATATACCTACATTATTGCTCTTGAAGCATTTTTTTTAGTTGGTGAGCTCCGGTTAACAGAAGCTTCGTGAAGCTTCTGAAGGAAGCGTCTGTGGGTCTGTTACCATGCTCTGGGGGGTTTACACTAAAGGAAAGAGTAAACATTACCATGTGACAAAGGGTAGGCCATAAGAATATACTCTCTGTAGGAGGGTAAAGCACAGAGTAGATGATGCGTTACTCCCTAAAAAAGGGTTCCGTTAAAGATTTACCCTTTCAAAGAGTGTAACCCAAAAAATGTTACACTCTAGACAAGAGTAAATCAAAAGAGTTTACCATTGAGAAGATGGTAAAAAACGTCTGTGTGTCATGTTACCCCTCCCTGGCGAGTTTACTCTTCATGAAAGAGTAAAATCTACCATCTGGAAGGTGGTAAAAAACGTCTGTGTGTCAAGCTACCATGCTATGGCGGGTTTACCCTTCAGGAAATGGTAAAAAAGTTTTCAGTGTAGCATAGCAAAGACATAGTCTGTTGATTGATCGGTACTTACATTGTCTTTGTCTATATGTAGTTGTTCTTGGTACAAATGTTTACAACTGCTAGGTTTTCATAACGTTTCAGACGGACCGATATGCCGGGATGTAGGTATATCCAAGATACCTATAAGAAACAGGTAGATCCGATGTTTGAAAGTAAAGCCCCAGTCACAAATTTGACGCACCTGTGACATTTCCTGACACCCACGTGACTATTGTATTAACTTTTGTGTTTTGCGATGTTTTGACCTTATTTAAAGTACTGAAAGCTCAAAATGTATGAGTAATGTTGTTTAAAGCAGTATTTTAATAATTATGTTTGCAAATTATCGATAAGCTGCTTATAGCAGGTCACGTGATTGCTACCAGATTATGTGCTCAGAAAGCATCTTTTCAACTTCGATTTTGAACAATTTTTACCTCCTTTGAGGCCAAATGATGGACGGTTTGAGGCACACGATGAAATGCTGAATCTATTGATGCCAAAAGTTGTTCGTTTTTTTGCATTTTTAGTCTAGTATATCCTGGCTCAAACTTTGACCAATTTGTGTGTAAACCCTATGGTGAAGGGAAAACTTCACGCCCAGCAGGCGTCCTTACAGTGCTACCAAATCGTGTTTGGTGGGGGTCGGGTATATCATAAGCGTAGGGTAAACACTAAGCACTGAGCCTATGGCACGTCTGCTCTGATGTGACGATCGATGTTGGCCACAGGCCGGTGTAACAATAACATCTGAGCGGTTCGGACGAGTCACGTATTTGTCCGTCTGCTCATGCATTCGGGAGTCCGCGCAGACTCCGCTATACATATAGCCCATATCATAGCAGGAACATTCACTTATCCATCATCCAGGCAGCTTGAACTAGTGCTGTTGCTTTGTTGTGTGTGGCTGCTTTGTACTTACGCAACGCAACAGATTGCTTGCGCTTTATCGAACGACTTTATCATTCGATTCATTCGGGTTTCAAGCGGTGCAAGCCCTGGCAGTCTGCCAGAGCGCAGCCATGGTGGACGAACCTTTGGACTCGACTGGAAGTCACCGTTCGTTTAGCGACTGTCGCGTCCTCTACACAGAGTCGGTGGTATGCTTTTCGTCGTGGTGGCACTGGCATCGGAGCTGGGCTCCCAAACACTGCTCTCTATACTGTCGACCCAAAACTGAGCTGCTTGACGTGTTGATGCAGATTTCTAAAATACATGGGCTCAGTTAGCTTAAGGACAAGGGGTAACCAAACTCATTCTGAAACGGCCCAGCCTTACAAAGCCTGATGAGTTCAGGCTGTAATGCGTACCCAGGGGCCAGAATAGTGGAAACATTTAACATGCAACTTTAACCCTCGCCGGCACAGGCCATTTTGCGTCCTTCGACGTTGGCACGACCCCCCCCCCCCTCGCGTTTGGCCCCTAATCGAGCTAGAGCTTCGCGGAAAAAAACGAGCGTGTTGCCCGTCACGAGAGGAAGCCGATGATACCCAATTTTAAGGTCCTAGGTCATCGGGTGACCTTCCAGGTCAGGTCAATGACCCGAAAATCGGGAAAATCGGAACCTGTTAGAAGTCGTAAAGTGTGGCTGCTATGTGGTTTGCCGGGGTGCTGATCACGAATATCATGTTAGTTTTGATCAGAGATGATGTCTTTAAGCATTTAGACCAGGTCGGGTCAGGTCAGGTCAACCGGTAGGGGTCGTGACGGGTATTCGTAATGCGTGTCAACCGCCTCTGACAGCTTCGTAACATGTTACGAAGGCACCAAAACTACTTCGTAAATGTTCAAATGGTTGCTAAATTGGAATTTAGCTCCAAAAACTAGCCTAGAAACATGTAAAACTCGAAAAAGCGAGCCGAGGTCACCAAAGGTCAATGACCTGACCTGACCTTCAGGTGACCTTGACACCCACCCTAATGTATGCGGAGTTATGCAGTTATGCGGAGAGTGTTTGCATTTTCCCTTAAAGGTAGTGTGCCACCTTTGAATGATTTCTCATTTTATTTTTCCTAGAATAAGAAGCTTCTGTTTTTACCTAATATCGCAAAAAAAAATCAAAAATGGGCCTTAAATAGTGCTTTTTTCGCCCAAAAGTTTATCGGTTTTTCGATATGTATAACAACTGTAGTGGGCTGACCTGCAAACAGGCGTCGGCAACAATCACGAATGCGGCGCACATGTGACAATAAGCAAAGGTCATTATAGAGTTACGACGTACGGGAATGAGTTATCAGCTGTCTAATCGTAGACAACACAATGTCGAATTTAAACTGTAAGCCTGTATTGGTATTGTTTCTTTAATTTGGCTGTCGAACATTAATTTATGGTTTGAAATATTATTTTATGTAAAATAATTGATATGAAACAGCCGTCTCTAAAGTAATGACCCCATCTCACCACATGAAAGTGGCAGAAATGACAATGATCAGCTGACGCATTTTTCTTGGCCGAAGTCAGAGCGCGCGGCCCGACGCACCACCACCGCACCACAAAGTATGAGCAGAAACCATCTGCGGTAGACTGCGCCCAAAGCCAGGGCCCCGGTAACGTGAGGTAGCCGAGTCGGTGCAGCGTGCGCTGACCCAAGCCGGGGCCGCGGCTTTGGGCGCGGTCTACCGCATCCCCGCGGGCAGCCCCGGGCTATCACATGACACCGGGAGCCGGGAGGACGCGCGGCCCCGGCTTGGGTCAGCGCACGCTGCCCCGACTCGGCTACCTCACGTTACCGGGGCCCTGGCTTTGGGCGCGGCCTACCGCATCACCTAACAGGCGTGTTCGAAACCGCAGGAGATGATGATGAACGGGTTGATCGAAACTTGATTGGATGAGCCTATCGGTAATAGCGATTTCAGTGTGTGCATTTATTGTTCATAGTGGTGTGAAATGTGGTTGGGGTACGACCGACAACCCGTCGGGGCGAATTTCGCACTCGGGTACTCAAAATTTGAAGAATTTAAGACGTTTCCATGAGTTTTGAAGGTATGGATAAGTTCTAAAAATCCGGTTCTCCTTATCTGGGCCATTAACTCCATACGGTCCAGGAAAGCTGGCACTATACCTTTAAGGGGGGCGTCTTGCCCCACTCTCACCTATTGTTGTGCTGGTCCGTTCCTTGTATCTTTAGGAACAGCCCATCCTATCCTAGATTCAAGTTCCCCAGTAAACATGCCGACGTCGGCCCGACGTCGGCCCAACGTCGGTTCAACCTCGGCCCGACATCGGCTGGACGTCGGATATGCCCGCATGTTCCGACGTCCAGCCGAAGTCCAGCCGACGTCGAGCCGACGTCGGGCCGAGGTCGTTTGCCGAGGTTGACGAATGACGAGCTCGTTCGTCGTTGGACCGACGGGGCCGACGTCGGCATGGTTATTAGGACAACGCGCCAAAAATATCAACCGGCGGCGGGATTCGAGCCCCCCAGTCGCCGACGTCGGCATGTTTACTGGGACAAACGCCAAAAGCGTCATCCGGCGATGGGATTCGAACCCCGTGTCATTTGAACGCAAGGTTCATGCGCTAACCACTACACCACGCAGCCAGATAGCGAATTTAGTTTGTTTTGTTGTGTTATGCCCTTTCGGTCTGACAAGACCATTTCAGAGCCGGAAGGATGATAGGATGGAGACATTGGTCTTCTTGGCGAGCACCCTGGGTCCAGTTCATATAGAGTCCCTGGTCCCATGGCTGTTAAGTAACACTTATTGGAAAGGGCGACCCCACAATGGATTCATATAGCCACTCTTGCACACCTGCACCAACTTTTCCCAAAGTGTCCCTTTGATAAGTGGCACTTTGGCAAAGTGACACTTGCCGACTGGCCTTTCTATATGAACTGGGCCCGGCCCTGGTGAGTTGCCGGGGCTGAGCCTGACCAAAGGATAGGCCGAGCAGCCCCCAAGCACTCACCGCACCCGGCTACAGGCGAGCTCGGCTTACGGGCAATCCCAAATGGGATAAAGTTTCCCGCCCAGTCCGGATCAGGGGGTTGCGGCGTGGAGGAAGATTTGAGTTTCCTGAGGATATTTTGAATACAGAAGCTCTTTATGAAACATGAAACATGTATTTTATATTATTTTAACGGTCAAAACAGCGGCCGATGTCGGTCCGACGTCGCCCCGACGTCGGCTGGACCTCAGCAATTGATCTCGGTCCGACGTCGGCCCGACGTCGGCTGGACCTCGGCTGGACGTCGGTACATGCGGGCATATCCGACATCCAGCCGACGTCGTGCCGAGGTTGGACCGACGTCGGCATGCCGATGCCGAGTTGCCGACGTCACCCCGACGTCGGCCGACGTCGGGCCGACGTCGGAATGTTTACTGGGTCCGGGCTACCGACTACCTTTACCAGACAGCCGAAAAGGGCCCTTTCGTGCTGCCCGGAAATTTCTTGTCGAACACACATTTTTTCTCATTTTTCTCATGTGCGTTTCACTTCTCGCGTGCTGTATCTTTCATTGCTGTGCACATACATGTGCGCTCTTCGTCAGTGCATTTCGTTGCCCAGCGCTTGATTGTTCGGCCTCGCTCAGCCAAGGCCACTGCCCGAGCTCCGGAAATTGAACCACTAAACTACAAAGCCGTCCTCCAAAAGCCTTCCCACGGGTACCGTATCGTGGGACTCTGACAGGGCTATGGGCGCCGTCCTGGTACTCTGACAGGGCTATGTGCGCTGTCCTGGTGAGCAGTAGACGGACACCCCAGCCGCCGGACCTTTGACATTTCAGGTCCTAATCCTGCCACCCTTTGCTCATGTCAGGTAGCAGATTGTATAACTGAGCCTGGAGTGAAAATGATTCAACACTCCTCGGCTAAGAGCAGCGGGGCTGGTACCAACTAGAGTTGCAAAATTTCCCTACCGCACTACCGGCATGCCGGTAATTTTTCACTACCGCAGGTTTTTTCGTGGTATCTGGCATGTCTTGCCGGTAGCATGCCGGTATTTTTTGATTTTGCACACAAAAAAAAATTATCAGCATACGATTCAAACTTTGGACACTAAGAGGCTATTGAATTGTAATAACAGCAATCTTAGCCACTGCAAAATACATTTTGTGGTAAAAGTTCCATATGCCGTATTAAAATTACCGCCAAATTACCGGTATGCCGGTAATTTGGCGGTTTTTTTTGCTTGGGGCGTGGTAGCATGCCGGTATCCCATAAAATTTTTGTGGGGCGGGGCGGTGCCGGTAGCAGCTCACTGGGAAAACTTTGCAACTCTAGTACCAACCTTTCTAACCTTTTGTTTCTCGTTAGAGACACGGAGATTTAATTCTTTTCGAATCGTGGCTGCCAACCGAGGTAGGCACGGGTATCGCTGTTCCTGTATTGTCTTTCAGTTCCAATCCATGTCGCGTACCTACCTATTTTATATTTTATACCCAGTGGAAAGTTACCAAATTTGGGTATATGATGACACATCTATAACTTACTGGACAGTAGACATCTATAAAATGCTGTGATTTTTTTTTTGTATTTTTATAATGTTTTATTTGCCACAAATATATAGCTAAGACCAATTAAGTTGTAAGACCAAGGAAGTTGGAAGACCAATTGATAATGTAGTTCGTGATAAAAGCATCGTGCATGTCATCACTTTCAACCTCAAGGCTCGCAAGAGAGCAGCTTAGCTGTCAAAACATATGCGCGCCTCTGCATATAGTTATCGGCGTGCTCGTTGGCTGATTGATCGGAACGGGCGACCTGATCCTGTGTGGAATCTGGGCCCTGGATAGCCGGCAGGATGGAAAGTCGGCGCCGTGCCCACTGCCCGACTGTGGCATACGCTATACACCTTACGCAGCATGCCCAGATCGGACCGGGTGAAAGCGGCATACGGACAGCGCACTTCTGGTACCGTCCGAGAACGTGAAGGTGCCACTTGTACCGTTCCACTATATTAAGCTTTTTATTACAATTATTTGTCTTTCAGCCATTAAAACTGATGTATTTTTTGTGATTTTCACGTAAGGTGTTTTAGGCAGCGCTAACAAGTCTTATCTAAAAATCCAAAAGTAAAAATATGAGCCGTCATTTGCAACTACAAACGAAGAAATATTCTAAAAATTGTTTCCAATTTCAGAGTACAATTACAAACATGCTTTTTATACCAATAGCGCAGTTTAATATCTAGCCTCAAGATAGGGATGCTAGCAACCAGTACCTATATAGTTTGAATTTGACCAATATTTTCACTTTGGCCCCCACTCTGGAGCGGAGATGGGTGCACTCGGCCCGAGACAACAGCTAACAGCTGTCGGTTTGACAGTTCTGGCATATTCAGGCCACATCAAAACTATTGCAGTCGCTGGAGCTTTTATCTTGAGACTAATACATAGTACCAAGAGGCCCATAGAAGTTGCAGTTTGCACGTTACTTTAGACTGCTGATCCGTTCTCGAATTACCGCATTTGATTTGTGGGATAGTCTCTCAGTACTCCAGCAGTATTTGCTGTGACGTTTGCTGTCGGCTGAACACAGGAAGCAATTGTCATTCGCTCCGGGAGCCATCACAAGGTGATTCGGTGCCTGCGCCGGCTGGAAAATGGAGCCGAGTCGCGCCAGCGCCGACCCACAGCTGTCGTCTGTCGCCGCACCTGAGCGGGAGATTCCGCGAGACTGAAGACCAATTCAGACGGGAATGGCTGCGGTTTCCTCTTCCGGTGACGGCAGGGAGAAATATCTCACTGGGGCGGAAAATTGAGCACCGAGATAAAGACTCAGAACATTCGTTCACACTGAAACAATACTATGCATCCAGACTGTTAGAAGAGATGCGTAATGGCGTTTTATGCTCGCAACTAGAATTCTTTATCAAATTCTGAATTTTACGAGAAAAAGAATCTTATGACACTCTTTGGTTTGTTTATGTGTCATAGATCAGCCAAGCGTCACAGTCATACTCTTTAGTCTTTTTTCATCATTTTTCACTTCATTCGTAATCAAAGGGGTGGAGGCGAAAAACGACCCTCCGGACAGCAGTGGTTGGGATTGGAT
Source organism: Amphibalanus amphitrite (assembly GCF_019059575.1). Classification (NCBI taxonomy): domain Eukaryota; kingdom Metazoa; phylum Arthropoda; class Thecostraca; order Balanomorpha; family Balanidae; genus Amphibalanus; species Amphibalanus amphitrite. The sequence continues at coordinate 16,404 of NW_024883979.1, read as the reverse complement.
TGGACCCCCGGGCCCGGCTGGGTTAAAGCTGACTGATCGGTAAACGAGACTATATCGACTACATAGTGGTCGAACGCAAGGCCACCCAACAAATGCTCCTTATCGAATGAATGTGCATGTTTATTTTTCGCAAAAGCGCTTCTTGTTTAATCTTTTTTTGTGCTCGAGTCAGGGATTCTGCGAAAAAAAATGTCAAACTAAAGCACTTGTAACCAGTTTGTCCTTTGGCAGCCAGCGAGACCTAGTGCCGGCTCAGTCGGACGGCAATCAGCCCTCGCGGTGTGGACACTGTCTGAACAGTGTGGACCAGGAGTGTAAGACCTGCTCACGGGGATTTATTCGCGCTGCACCCACACGGTGCCGATCGGCGACCTTCCCACGCCCGCTCTCTGCGCTCGCCAGCGCCGCCGCTCTATTTTGTCCCACAAACAGAGCCAAAACAGGGTGCCGCCGGCCGACATGGGAGCTGCAATCACCTGCACTGCACAGTGCACACAGTTTCGGTCTGTTCGTACAAACAGGGCTGCAGAGCGAAAAATTGATGTGCAAATCTATTAGGTATTCTATTTTGCGTTCGATGAAGCACACAGTCGGACGACGAGACCGCGGCCATTTTCTGCGCCACTTACACAATGTGCGTCAGTTTCGAAAAAGGTCCAAGTTTACGTTTCCATAGAGACCGCGCACAAATGTCAACAACTTCTGCAAACAGCTGCTGCGCCGCTTTTGAAATACGCGCCACCATTGCCTCTCTGCCCACCGTAGTAGGTGCTTTTCTTTTCAAAGACGCGAAATAATTTCAAGTGTGCAGCTCGTCAAAGCAAACACGCATTAAAGGGACTATCCCACCTTCTAAAATGTTGTTAAAACCAGTTAAATTGTGCCCGACTTTATAGATTGGATGACCAGGAACACGGTTCTGGCATTTATTTTTCATTAAACATCTTAGGCTTCCCATATTCCAAACACAAACTTTCAAATATGTGACGTCACAGCCCAAAATTACTTCCTTCCCCAGGCCACATTACTGTCATAAAGCTGATTCTTTTTACTCTGTAGGCACCACAACAAAGTTCAGACCAAGTTTTAAGCGATTTTTCAACGAACAAACCCATTTAAATCAGAATGACTAAACGAGGTGACGTCACACTAACGGTCGCTCCATGTTGAAGATAGGGCCTTGCACAAGGCCCATTTTCAAATGAAGAGAACGAATTTCTTCAACACCAAGAGGCCGCGGGGGTTGCAACCTAGATAGATAGTGGTTTCTGAACCTCGCCGCAAACTTGGCTATCTCAACTCAAACCCCATGTTAAAGGTGGGATAGTCCCTTTAAGCAAAAACATGACATCGTTTTTCATTATTTTTCTGAACCTTTTTTTCTGACAGCTCACGCATTTCTTTTGCCAAAGTGAAAACATATAATTTGTGCCGTATAGGTAGGTATTTTGTGCCAACTGCCAATCTGGCTTTGTGTCAAGTGTGAATTATTGATAATAGATGGACATGTGGATGTTATGGACCCGTTTGTAGGGACAGAGGATGATAAGACACTTTCTAGTTGTAAGTTATTATTTTTCCAGTATATTTTTTAGATAAGGTACATCTCGAAATAAATATTGGTGCGCCATGAATTGTCTGCTGTACAGCCCGCAAACAACTTATATTCGCTCAGAAATGCTCCTGTAGCAGTCCGGAAACAGCGCTCCCTAAAGCTCATCTAAGATCCTCTCAGATTTTTTGGGGAGGCATGGGGAACAGACCTAAACAGACCTGCCATGACTGGCCATGATGACGTCTCACGGGGCACTCGTGACCCAGTTTAGACTGCAGTCCCACGTCCCCCTAATTACCAGCACCCCGCAGTGGGCCCCCGTTTGGCCCAGGTGTTCCCACCCCGCCCGGCGCCGGCGGCCCGTTCCGGTGTTCCGGTCCCGGCTGTTGACGTCACCCACGGCCGGCGGTGACGTCACCGGGCCGCCGACAGCGGCGCGCCGACGCGACTCAGTCGACGCGCGCGCCGCGGCCGAGAGGGACACGCGCTGTTCGCCGGGCCCGGTCCACGCACGACGGCACGGTGACGGTGGATCGGACAGTGTGGCGTGACTCTGTGCCGAGAGAGGGGAGCTGGGAAACGGCCGGCCGAGTGCACCAGGATCGAACGGAACGAGACGTGAAAAAATTGTGGTAATCGTGAAAAAACGTACGAGTGCAAGTTCCGACAAGATATCAGTGAGTGAATCAAAGGATACCAGGAGGAAATAGTGCGCGGGTCGGAAGTGAGTGAGTCTCTCACGCCCCAGTGAGGAGCGGTGGGCGGTGCAGTGCGGGGTTCCGAGCGGGACCGCCGGCGATGAGTGTGCGGGAAACTCCGCGGCGGGGGTGGTCCGCGCCGGCCTCCCGGACGGCGCTACTGCTGCTGCTGATCTGCACAGGACACCTGGCACACGGTGAGTTGGACTGGGCCGGGGAACGGTGGAGGTGACACGCCATCGCACCGCGCCGACGTGTCATCCAGCGGTGACCTGCTGTGGCCTGTGACCCAGCGGTGACCTGCTGTGGTATGTGACCCAGTGGTGACCTGCTGTGACCTGTGACACAGCGGTGATCTGCTGTGGCCTGTGACACACAGGTGACCTGCTGTGCCGTGTGGCCTAGCGATGACCTTCTGTGACCTGTGACCTTGCGGTGACCCAACGGTGACCTTCCGTGGCCTGTAACATAGCAGTGAGCTGCTGTCTTGACGGCTCTATACACTATCAACCACTAACGATTGGTCACTGTTCATGTTGCAATATTATAATCCGTTTTGAGCTATCAAGGCGAGGATGATTTTTCGTCTGTTTTTTTTTTTTTGGAGTGATTCAGTAAATTTGTCAGTCGTTCTGGACTAGATGGTGAGTGTCTCTACTCTCAATCGAAACCTTTGCTCGCCTGTCACAGTCAATGCGCACCAAACGCACTGTGAAAGGAGGCATTTCCAGATACTTGAACACTCGACACTTATCATACGCAATATTTGATGTCGTTTCTACCACCGGCGCAGGTCCGGAATCTGGCCATCGTGTCCAGCCCAGGCTTTGTGAGCTGCGGTTTTGCCGGAGCTCAATCCGCTTATTTTCACAATTCCATGAAAACATGAAAATCTGGGATCTACAGAGCACAGAGTGAGAGCATACAGAGACCAGAGTTTCTCATGGAAGTGTTTTGTACTTCAATCCTTTGGATACATTACAATTTACGTAACTCACAGAGCGATGTAAATAACTGACTGAGCAATTTGCGGAAATGTAATCAACTCACCAAGTCCCGTAAATAATTTGCGCTAGAATCTAGGAAGATGAGTGGAAGCGGGCACTCCATCATCTGCGTCTTGTATTTTGTCTTTGATATGAGGAGCGACATCAGTAGCGTGGCATGATTAGTCAGTGACGACGCTGGCCTGGCCGGGATTGGGAGTCTCAGACTCCCGCTTCCCGGCCCGGGGTGATCTGCTGCAGCAGAACGAAGCATGCTTTCAGCGTCACTCGTCGGAGCCCCACAGTCAGAGTCCCAGATAGAGTCCCATAGTCAGAATTTCATAGATTTATCAGAGTTATAGATCTTTTAAAATATTTACCAATAAAATGCGGTTTGTGGAACCTGCTTGCTAGATAAGTGGAGGCATGGAGCCAGGAGCGGAGCTTCCTATATATGCAGTTGGTGGAGCGGCTGCCCCATCTTGTTTTTTCCCCACCAATAAGCGCTTTGCCCCACCAACTTTAGCTGATTTCTAAGACTTTGTTGCTTGGCAAATTAATCTTTTTCGCATTGAAGAGCTTTGGAATGTCTGTTTAATGCAAAATATTGTATCTGTAATGATAGGAATTGACTCAGTGTGGCATTTTATTCAAATTCATAATCGGACATTGTGGGTTTGACGACATTTTGCCCCACCAACTTCCCTAGAAAAGCTCCACCCCATGCATGGAGCCTCAATGCTCCGACAGCAGTGAATTTCGGTTTGTTTGTCTTCTTTTAGTCTGGTCGCCCGTTTATTGGTTGAGGTATCAGTCAACTTCTTGTTGCTCAAGCTGAATTTAAAATGTCACTTTCGTGTAAAATGAAACTCCAGCTTTGTCTTTCCCCTAGGTACGACAGATGACTATCACAGCTAACTCAAGTTCACTTGCACACAATTGCTGCTAATGAAAGTGTACGTTTCACCGCCTATTGTCTCACTCAGTCTGTTAATCTGCAGCTGAGTTATCGCTGCCCTCAAGGCGTGCCTTCCGTGTGTTCCATCCATCTCGCCATCAGCGCCCGTCTGTTCCAGTCACCCGGCGCGCTCGTCCTCATTAGAGACTGCTCCGCGCAGTGCATTAGGGACCATTTAGCCGCTGAGAGGCTACCATTGCCGTCACCCGCCGCCAACGGGACCTCGCGTGCGCCCCGCAGACGCGGCCCGGTGTTACGCTCCGCTGCGCCGTCGCAGTCTCTCGGTGACTGCACGCGGCGAATTGGCACAAGGCGCAAACACCAGCCGTTTGGACGGACGGACGGCTCGAACGAAAGCGGACCATGCGCCGAGTTCAGCCAATGCGGCGCGGGCTCTGTAGCCGCTTTGTTCCCAGGACCAGACTGGAACGCGGCGGCTTTCACAAGTTGACGGCGGACTTCCCAGGAGGAGTGCGTTTCGGTCCTCTGAGGGTCCCCTGGGTCTGCCGAGGGGCGCCAGACGAGTCACCTGGATCTCGCCTCGGCCGTGTGTCGGCCGCGGTACTAAACCAGTCGGTTAACGGCGTGCTCCTTAACTGTAAGGCTATCTACACCGGAGGTGTTCCAGTCACTTTGTAAACAACATTGTCGGCTGCCCAGCAGGTGACTTGGACAACAATAGCCTGCTTTCGACACCGCCGCAATGAAGCCAGCAGCTAACGCTATCAAAATATCGCATCGGAAACCAAGGCTAACCACCAAGCACAGTAGCACAAAGTTGTGCTCAACGGTTTTTAATTTGTACGGCATCTTGCACGTTATTTCCTGTACTCCTCTGCCGCGACAAATCAAACTATCTCGCCAAGGAAGTTGAGCTGCCAAGGTCCCACAGGGTTTCCGCGTACACCAGACGATGGACCCTCGGCGGCGCGTGGCACCGTGTGCCGCGGGATGAACCGACCTGTGGCCCCCGCGTCAGCAGCGCAGCCCGCAGCCCGCGTCAGCCGGCGCAGCGCGCGTCTGAATACAGCTGATTTGGGTCAGGCAGGCGGACCGTTAGCGAGTTCCCGGCACGGCGGGTCGACGGGCCGGTGCCGTCTTCGAGTCACTTCTGGGCGTGAACTATGGAACTGCTGCGGGCCGGCGGCTCAGTAAGACGGGATGGGACTGGAGTGGGCTTATCTCGCAGTCACCGTTCACCAATCATGGCTGTATCTCCTGGAGTCCTCCCAGGGTCCCGCTGCTGGTCTTTCAGTTATCCCGGCGTCCTGCTGGGGTCTCCGAGTCCTCCCAGTTCATAACTGCCCTCCGCTGTTCCTCCACTTCACTTCCCTGTCTGACCAGGTCCGGCTCCGCGGAGAGCAGTGACCCTGTGGTCCGCCCTCCCTCCGAACAGGCTCTGGGGGTCGTGGTGGCGCGGTCCGACGAGAGCTCGGCTGCGGGCGGGAAGGGTTAGGTAATTTGGGGCAGTCGACGAGCGGCCGGGATGGTTTATCGTCCATTGTCCGACAGCATGTCGTGGGATCGCCGACTATGGATCCGTCGCGGCTCGAAGTACCGGCGGGGGTAATTTTCCTGGACCGGGCAGGGTGATAGGTGCGCGGGTCCGACCAGATTGTGGCGCCGGATAATGGCACAAAAAATCGGAATGTGACTGGCCACGGAAAAAAGTGGCGCCGCTGGTGATAAGCCGTACCGTACAGATAACCAGATGCACGAGTGAGGTAAATGGGAGGGCGTTATGAGCTACATTTACCGGGCTGCCTTTACATGCCTTGGTTCCGGAGCGCAGCACTCATAAGTCAAGGTGAAACAAGTTAATTCACTATACTTGAAAGCAAACGACATAACATCCGCAAACCACGTCATAAGCAAAGGTTTATTATCAAACGTATAAGAGGTGCTTAATCGATACAGTCGTCATTAACTTTTTAACACACTCGTCGTTCACCTCGCGCCCTGCCTCATGGCCTTCCCATCCCCGAGACGTCTGCAGCTTTATCCGGCCACTGATCACCGATTAGCCTCCTTACTGAGCCAGTACCGGTGTGCCGTGCTGCAGAGGGGGGGGCGGTCATGGAGAGCCGGTTTGTGGGACGCGCCGGCCCGCGCGCTCTGAGGTCGGCGGGTGGCCCGGCCCGGCCTGGGTCACCGGCTGTCCGGCGGTGTCGCGCTGACCGCCCGCCCACGCCGTGACCCACCTCCGTCAGCCGGCCGAGCTGGGACCGGCGCGGTGCCGCTGTTTGTTCAGGGAGCGCCGGCCCGGGCCTCGTCTCTGTAATCCCGGGACGGTGACCTGCTGGAGCTCTGTCAGTCCGCGTGACATAGCTGCAAGTCAGCAGGAAGCATTATATTGTAAGAGGATAAGGTTTGAAGATAATGGTGATTCTGACTCTTGTAGTAAGGTAACTTGGTCGTCTGACTGATTGCAACCTATAAATTTTGCCTCTACACTTTGATTGATGTACAAAATGAATAAAAAAAAACTTTATGCTTTGGCCGCACACGCATACCTACCTACACTCTACAGTTCGACACAGCAGTACCATTCGCTAAAAGCATAGAGGGAGAGAGGCTCTCAAAAGAAAGTGATTTGTCAGTTACAGATGAGGACGTACCTATCACGGCTGTGACTGCTGTGAGTGATGGTTTTGGCCTACGACAGCAGATGAAAGGATGTGAACAAGTGTCGAACCGGTAGATGAAGGACCTAAGCGAAAATAAAAGGCTATTGATGTGTATCCTTATCATTTTTTTTTTCATCCAGCGCGATGTTTCTCTTGAGACAATGACTAATATGTGGCGTGCAACAGCTTGACTCGACGTTCCATGTCTCTCACATCCTGTGCTCAGGATTTTTCTCTGAATTAACGTGGTAGTTTTTCGTGTCTTTCCTTGCGCCATTTGAACTACAAGCACAGCTAGTCAGCGCTTTGTCATAAGTAAAACTGCTTGTCTTGGGCTCTTTTGTTCTCTATGAATCACACTGTTTGGAGTTGTTGCTCTCGATTTGACATTAATACGACAGTTTTGACTGAACTACTGCAAACGGCTCACCTCCCTTCGGAAATTTGACGGTCGCGGGGCTACGGCAGGGCCCCGCCGCGGTACCCACCCGACACAGGACCGTATATCCTGCCTCCCGTCATGGCCGACAGACAAATATCGTCACGAACCGGCGACAAAGCCGGCGATCAGGCGTGCCGCTTTTTCAGCCCGGTACATGGATGTCGGTATGGTACAGAGATGCCGGCTGGATAGTGCCCGCTTCAAACCGCCACACCAGAAATGGAGTCCGTGTGAGGACTGAGATGAAGATAATGATCTCATGATTTTCCTTGAAACGATTTTAATCCTACGCTAACGTCATGGATACGCGACCGTCTCGCCATGCTTACTATATGAACATGCAATGTAATCCACCGACCGATGTATCCTAGAATCCTACAAGCTGACAAGGTCGAAAAACAGCCAGAGAAGGTCGTCCAGACTGAAATATTCCCGCTTTAAATACTCAAGCCTGCCAGCACACAAAGCACGGCATGCACAACAGACATCAGCCGGCGCGCTGCCGCCTCGCCTCCTGCTCCGTCAAATTGGCAGCGCTGGTAGTCGGGCCGGGTAACGGGCGTTGCCGGCGACTGTCACGCTCAGCTGCGCCCCTGTGCAGGCGCCAGGGTCGGCCGTCACGGCCGGGCGCGTCCCGTGCACTCGGCCCGGGTCGGCCCGGGCAGCGCCTTCCGTCGCCGGCCGCGCAGCCCGGAAGTCGGCGCCGGTCCCGTGATGGAGCGGCGGTGAGAACTAGGAGTCAGTTCCGGCCGGCGCCGCCCCGGGGCCACGGGCGCGGCTGCAGCTGTCATTGTCTGACGCCGCTGCCAGTCTTTTAGGGCGGCGGTAACGAGCACTCGCTCTCAGGGTCGGAATGGCTCTACGGAATAATGGGGCCACATTTCTGACCGTGTGTTATTGTTGTGCAGGCTTCTCTTCTGGAACTGTGTCGTTTGCTGTTTATTTCAGTTTCCAGGGTCTTATGAACTATTTGCTTGCTTCCCTTCACTCACGTCATGAGCTAGGGCCAAGGCCCAATATATCCACCCATGGCCACCCCTGTGACAGTCGCTGGTTCGACGCACGTTCGCCGTCTGTTGAAGGCGTTCATTACCGGGCCAAGGCGTCTGCCGGCCGCGCTCGCCGGCTGCCGCAGCGGGACACGCCGCCGCGCCGGCGTGTCGAGTGTGTGTCACGTGACCGCCGGTGTGGGCCGTTTCTGGGTCAGTGAGGTCAGTCGGGGTGAGCCGCGACTCGACCGCCGCCGGGGGGTCGCCGACCGCCAGCGAAAGTTACCGCCCGCGCCGGCCCGGTCCGTCCGGTCCCGTCTCCATACTGGGCTCACCCCGCCCCGGGACCGCTCTGTCACCTCCCTCTGCCCTCCTCTGCTCTGCTCTCCTCTCTCTGTGCTGTATCTCTGTATCTCAGCGCTGCCCCGGGGCGGCATTACCTCAGTGTGAGCGGCTGCGTGTCTGGTGCCCCCGGCTGCCAGACGTTACGAAAGGTCGTGTGTCAGCTGTTTTTGGCCGGCCGAGCCCGGTTCACGGTGTTGAACACGGGGTTAGGTGGCGAAGGGAGGGCTTTTTCCGAACTGATTGTGAGCCGGCGGTTGAGAAATCGTTGACATTCTGTTTACCACGGCGCGATGGTTGCTGAGCTGGCACAATGGAGGCAGCGGAGGCGGAAATGGACTCACGAGAAGGCCATGGTGCCGCACTGGACTCCAGTGAGGCTGGACAGCGCGTTTGTCCGCGAATAATGCCGCGATCCGGGCAGAGCCCGTTGTGGTCTGTCATGACTGAAAGCTGGGTCGATCGTGTCCTGCTACTTTACATAGACTGCCCATGTCGCCCCGAGATCAGCATTCACGACTTGCCTAGCACTTCATGAGTCAGAGCCGTGATATCAAGTAACAAGTTAGGTACAGTGTTGGAACGATATGTCCTCACATAGGTACACTGCATGTCCGTATGCATTTCGAGTACCTATAACCAGTTACCACAGCATCGGGGTTGAATGACCCGGCACCCCGGAGATAGGACATCTGAGGCACGCCAGTGTTTCACATTTTGCACATAACGGTCAGTCTTGGCACACATACATGTATGCATGGTGGGAGACAGGCATTACTGTGACGTTTGATTTTAAAATCAACCACCGTCCAAAGCAAAACTGAACAATACACCGCACCTTTCTGCAAAGGAATGGGTACTTAAATACCTAACCTAGAGAGAAAGCTTTAGTTTTCTTTGGCTCAGATTCTAATTTTGACACATCAGTCAGCGGGCTTTATTTAGCACTTTTCGCTCAAACAGCGCGGCGGCTCGTGTGTAGACGCCGCTGTCACGCCGTCACCGACACCGTCCGCTACACAGTGACCGGCTGGCTGGACCGCCTCGGGCGGTAGGTCAGCTGACGACAGCTCAGCCGACTGGGCCGGTGACGTCAGAGGGGGTGGTAACTGGTAGGTCACCGCCTCAGCCGGCCGGCGATCGGACCTGCCGGTACCGTCTACCGACTTGTGCGGCCAGCTCGGCGCCGTCACCGTATATGACCTGAGCACAGGTCCGTGCCCGGCGTGTCATGCATAAACTGAATCATGCATACAGCGTGCTCTACATAGATAACAGACGTGTCTTTTCTATTTAAATCGAGCCTCTTCCTTATGCACTGCTTACAATGCCAAAGGGTCCCAGTCAGTCCCAGAAAGTCGACATTTAAAATCGCTGTCTGATAAGTATGCTGGTCACCGTCCATTGAAAATGCAGTGAAATTAATAAAGAAACTAAAGTCAAAGCAAGCTGTTGTTCACCCGGTGGACAGTATTGAGTACAGACAGCATGTGATTTTTTTTCAAGTAAGCGTGTTACCATTCGTCACGCCCCGTCTGAATCCTGACCCAGCAGTCTGCTGCAGCGAAATCGGTCCATCCACTGGGCCGTAGTCAATGTCCATTCTGGCTGCTCACCGGTGTGGAATGGTCGTGCTCGAACGCTCATAATCGCTCATCGGTCCGAATATTCCACGGTTTCCCGTGCGGACAGCGGTGCTCTTACTTTACCTACATGTCGTTCACGGCTGACGTGTGCCGGTCGCTGCGGTGTGGCCGGGGAAATGTGCTGTTCCACACATTTCCCAGTCAATGGTGTTTATGTGTCACCGATTGTCTGCGATCAGGTGCACATCTAACCGCCACCGACATTGTTAATTCTTTTCGATACCAACAAGGTCTACCTCATGCCTATTTGAATCATATTATTTTTTTCAACTGTCTTCTGCCTTACAAGTCGGAAGTTTGGAACCCAGCGTTCACCCAGCGCTGAACATCAGAGGTGGCCTCACGCAGACTTAGTCACGCGAACCGACTCTATATAGCCACCTTCCAACGCAGACGGCAGGCCCACCGGTCCACATACCCCGCCGTGGTCCGATCCACTGGCGGATCCAGGGGGCCACGGGGGCCATGGCCCCCCCAAAGGCCTAAAGTGGCCTGTTTGGCCCCCCCCCCAAAATGTCAGAAAAATTGCTAAGAAAATATACCTTGATGGAGGTTTTTAGCACACTTGGTGAAGTAAAGCTTTCCACAGCATAATATGGAAGCAATATGGTAGCAGTGAGGGTCAGTCAAAAGTTGCGCGGGTGGAGTCGACCTTCAAAAGAGACTGTTGTTGGCACGTGTTTATGGCGCGGTAGCTGGGAGTTGGCGGTGTTTCGCGTGGTGAGGCATCATTGGCGGATCCGGGGGGGGGGGCACACGGGAGCCTGAGGTGCCCCTGACAGGCCCGTGGTGCCCTTGCTAGGTCTGAGGTGCCCCTGGACCCTGGCAGGCCTGTGGTGCCTCTGGCGGGCCTAGGGTGCCCCTGCTAGGCTGCTGATGCCCCTGGAACCTGACAGGACTGTGGTGCCCCTAACAAGCCTAAAGTGCCCCTAACAGACCCGTGATGCCCCCGACAGGCCCAACGTGCCCCTGCGTGATGCCGTGTTGTCTGCGAGGCCGGTGGTGCCCCTGCGAGGCCGGTGGTGCCCCTGCTAGACCGGTGGTGCCCCTGGCAGGCCTGTGGTGCCCCTGCTAGGCCGCTGGTGCCCCTGGGCCCTGACAGGACTGTGGTGCCCCTGACAGGCCCAAGGTGCCCCTGCAAGGCCGGTGGTGCCCCTGTAAGGCCTGTGGTATTGGTACCCCTGCTAGGCCTCTGGTGCCCCTGACAGGCCCATGGTGCCCCTGCGAGGCTGGCGGCGCCCCTGGCAGGTCTCTGGTGTCCCTGACAGACCTGGGGTGCCCCTCACAGGCCCGTGGTGCCCTTGCTAGGCCTGTGGTGCCCCTGGCGGGCTGGTGGTGCCCCTGCTAGACCGGTGGTGCCCCTGACAGGCCTGTGGTGCCCCCGGGCACCAAGGGGGGGTCATGACCCATTTGGCCCCCCTTGGATCTGCCACTGATGCATATCATATTGATTAATAATGGCGTTATGGCTTATGCAATATGCAATGGCAGGCACTTGCTATCCCTCACTTATCCCTCATTGGGGGCTCTGGCGGGCTCCTGAGGGCCCACGTCTATCTCCGGGAGCCCTAGACAGGCTCCTTTGGGTCCTTTCAGTCCACTATAGCATAAGAGGTCTCCATGCGAGTCCTATACATCTGAGGGCGTACCCTGACGTCTGAGGTACCCAACTGCAGCTCCAATGGTCTCTTATACTGGCGGATCCAGGGAGGGGGCATTTACGGCCATGCCCCCTTCCCAGAGGCCTAAAGTGGCCCGTTTGCCCCCTCCCCCAAGCGATAATGAAACATAGTTCAATCAGTGCCTGGCCCAGGAGCCGAGTTAGACAGGGGGTGTTTTACCACCTCCCGGCCCGCAAAGGGACCCAAGCACTGACTCGAAGCGGGTTAACTGGTCGACAAAAGCAATGGTAAGTGTTTACAAAGTAATATAAAGGCATGGGTCGGATGGGCTACCATTTATATATTTTTACTTTTAGTTAAAAAAAATATTCATAGTGTCAGGGCTGTGACGAAAAATAAGTGGCCTAAATCCGATGAGAAAACAGGATTTGGGGGTACCCTAGGTTTGGCTCCTGCATGAGTTGCCCCCCCCCCCCCCCCAAAACGCAAGCCTGGATCCGCCAGTGGTCCGATCTGCACCTCCCCTCTGCAGTCCGCAGGTCCCGACTGTTCCGGGGAGCCGCCTGCCGCTCAGCCAGTGGATGCTATAAAAAAGAACAGCTTCACACCGTCTGTGATCGTCTGCGGGCCCGCCGAGCGCCGTCTGCGGCTGAGGTCCGGCCCGCGGAGCGCCGTCTACGGCTGAGGTCCGGCCCGCGGCCGCCGAGCGGTCACAGGGCTTTCTTTTTGCTGAAAGTGCTGGTCAAAGCAACGACTCTGAGGCAGAGAGCATCTGTGACCGCGGGCAGTGCGGTGAGAACGGGCACTGCTGCGTTCTATAACGGAATGGATGCGAGTGTCTGCAGTAAAAAGGGGCTGCCATGATTAATTTTAAAAGATGTTTGACTTTGGTCTCTAAATGTATGGATAAACAAACATATTGCTAGAATCAGTTGATAAATGAACAAACAAGTTTGTGTTCAATTACTTGTTCAAACAAATTACCCGACAAAGTAGAGACTCTCGGTGCGATTGCCCGCCGAGGTGCCCTCTCGGCTCAAAATATTTGTGGATGCCCTGCAGACAGCAGCTCATGCAGAGCTGCTGTCCGTCTCACCAAAACCGTCCTGTTTTCTCTCGCTGTATTGGACTCGGCTCGGGCGGCGGCTTTAAGTCCCCGAACCCAATCCAGCTTTGGGCGGAGGGGGTGCCCTCCGTGCCCAGCCTAGCTCTGCGGGGTCGTTCCCCGGCCCAACCCAGCTCTGCGGGAGGAGGGGAGGGGTCGTCTCCCTGCAGCCCAGCCCCGGTCTGCGAGCGGAGGACGGAGGGCGGACCAGTTTCACAGACCGGCCTCGCTCTGACCGTATTCCGGTGCGGGCGGGGAGATCGCAGAGCCGATTGGCCGGCTGGTTAGGTGGGAGGCTGTGACGCAGCAAAGGGTCCGACGTGAAGAACACCGCAGTGACGGCGCCGAGATGTGGACATGCATAGAACAGGGTGTAGTTAGGTGCTTTTTAATTTTAATTACACAGGTGATTCACCTTTCACCGGAACCACCGGCCAATATCACCGACTACAAGAGAGAAAAATTGTCTTACAGTTCAAGTTGTAATTTCGTCTGTTTTATCTGTCTCGTTACACGTGTATCCGATGGTACAGCACGTCATACAACATGTAAGAACAGACGACATATGGCAATACATTTCAACACGTGTCTGGATGTGCAACACGTGCGGTTACTTCTGATCACATTGGCTCCCGCCCTGCACCCAGAGCAGTGTTTGAGACTGGGGACACTGGGCGGAGTCAGTTCAAAGATCTCACCGCAAAAAAAAAGACTACCACAGTGCCTGTGACTGTGTACATACAGTGTTTCAACTGTAAGATCCCACAAAGTCAGCTACTGCGGCACAGCTGAACGGCATCTTGTCCGCCGTCCGCAGCCAGTGGTAACCGGTAATCTCCCGGTTCGAACACACGGCTCACACCGGCGACAGATGTTCTCAGGTTTGGCTCGCGGCTGGGGAAAGGAAAGGAGGGTCGCCGCAGGCTCCGAGCAAGGTCGTGGTGTCACTGACCTCCTCCGAGGCAGTCGGTTACTTATTTGGCCAGATGTTTGCAGATGGTGCAATTAATTACAATAAAATAGGAACTAGTCTGGGATTCGGCTGGCAAAATGAGCAAAACGAATCGACTCACTGAGTCAGCCCCACTATCATGGTGAAGGCCAGTGTATTGGGAATATTTTTGTCTGACTCTGTCTCTCTGTCTCTGTCTGTCTGTCTGTCTGTCTGTCTGTGCTGTCTGTCTGTCTGTCTGTCTGTCTGTCTGTCTGTCTGTCTGTCTGTCTGGTCTGTCCTGTCTGTCTGTCTGTCTGTCTGTCTGTCTGGTCTGTCCTGTCTGTCTGTCGTCTGTCTGTCTGTCTGTCTGTCTGTCTGTCTGTCATGCTGTCTGTCTGTCTGTCTGTCTGTCTGTCTGTCTGTCTGTCTGTCTGTCTGTCTGTCTGTCTGTCTGTCTGTCTGTCTGTCTGTCTGTCTGTCTGTCTGTCTGTCTGTCTGTCTGTCTGTCTGTCTGTCTGTCTGTCTGTCTGTCTGTCTGTCTGTCTGTCTGTCTGTCTGTCTGTCTGTCTGTCTGTCTGTCTGTCTGTCTGTCTGTCTGTCTGTCTGTCTGTCTGTCTGTCTGTCTGTCTGTCTGTCTGTCTGTCTGTCTGTCTGTCTGTCTGTCTGTCTGTCTGTCTGTCTGTCTGTCTGTCTGTCTGTCTGTCTGTCTGTCTGTCTGTCTGTCTGTCTGTCTGTCTGTCTGTCTGTCTGTCTGTCTGTCTGTCTGTCTGTCTGTCTGTCTGTCTGTCTGTCTGTCTGTCTGTCTGTCTGTCTGTCTGTCTGTCTGTCTGTCTGTCTGTCTGTCTGTCTGTCTGTCTGTCTGTCTGTCTGTCTGTCTGTCTGTCTGTCTGTCTGTCTGTCTGTCTGTCTGTCTGTCTGTCTGTCTGTCTGTCTGTCTGTCTGTCTGTCTGTCTGTCTGTCTGTCTGTCTGTCTGTCTGTCTGTCTGTCTGTCTGTCTGTCTGTCTGTCTGTCTGTCTGTCTGTCTGTCTGTCTGTCTGTCTGTCTGTCTGTCTGTCTGTCTGTCTGTCTGTCTGTCTGTCTGTCTGTCTGTCTGTCTGTCTGTCTGTCTGTCTGTCTGTCTGTCTGTCTGTCTGTCTGTCTGTCTGTCTGTCTGTCTGTCTGTCTGTCTGTCTGTCTGTCTGTCTGTCTGTCTGTCTGTCTGTCTGTCTGTCTGTCTGTCTGTCTGTCTGTCTGTCTGTCTGTCTGTCTGTCTGTCTGTCTGTCTGTCTGTCTGTCTGTCTGTCTGTCTGTCTGTCTGTCTGTCTGTCTGTCTGTCTGTCTGTCTGTCTGTCTGTCTGTCTGTCTGTCTGTCTGTCTGTCTGTCTGTCTGTCTGTCTGTCTGTCTGTCTGTCTGTCTGTCTGTCTGTCTGTCTGTCTGTCTGTCTGTCTGTCTGTCTGTCTGTCTGTCTGTCTGTCTGTCTGTCTGTCTGTCTGTCTGTCTGTCTGTCTGTCTGTCTGTCTGTCTGTCTGTCTGTCTGTCTGTCTGTCTGTCTGTCTGTCTGTCTGTCTGTCTGTCTGTCTGTCTGTCTGTCTGTCTGTCTGTCTGTCTGTCTGTCTGTCTGTCTGTCTGTCTGTCTGTCTGTCTGTCTGTCTGTCTGTCTGTCTGTCTGTCTGTCTGTCTGTCTGTCTGTCTGTCTGTCTGTCTGTCTGTCTGTCTGTCTGTCTGTCTGTCTGTCTGTCTGTCTGTCTGTCTGTCTGTCTGTCTGTCTGTCTGTCTGTCTGTCTGTCTGTCTGTCTGTCTGTCTGTCTGTCTGTCTGTCTGTCTGTCTGTCTGTCTGTCTGTCTGTCTGTCTGTCTGTCTGTCTGTCTGTCTGTCTGTCTGTCTGTCTGTCTGTCTGTCTGTCTGTCTGTCTGTCTGTCTGTCTGTCTGTCTGTCTGTCTGTCTGTCTGTCTGTCTGTCTGTCTGTCTGTCTGTCTGTCTGTCTGTCTGTCTGTCTGTCTGTCTGTCTGTCTGTCTGTCTGTCTGTCTGTCTGTCTGTCTGTCTGTCTGTCTGTCTGTCTGTCTGTCTGTCTGTCTGTCTGTCTGTCTGTCTGTCTGTCTGTCTGTCTGTCTGTCTGTCTGTCTGTCTGTCTGTCTGTCTGTCTGTCTGTCGTCTGTCTGTCTGTCTGTCTGTCTGTCTGTCTGTCTGTCTGTCTGTCTGTCTGTCTGTCTGTCTGTCTGTCTGTCTGTCTGTCTGTCTGTCTGTCTGTCGTCTGTCTGTCTGTCTGTCTGTCTGTCTGTCTGTCTGTCTGTCTGTCTGTCTGTCTGTCTGTCTGTCTGTCTGTCTGTCTGTCTGTCTGGCTGTCTGTCTGTCTGTCTGTCTGTCTGTCTGTCTGTCTGTCTGTCTGTCTGTCTGTCTGTCTGTCTGTCTGTCTGTCTGTCTGTCTGTCTGTCGTCTGTCTGTCTGTCTGTCTGTCTGTCTGTCTGTCTGTCTGTCTGTCTGTCTGTCTGTCTGTCTGTCTGTCTGTCTGTCTGTTCCC